>NC_046971.1:4005143-4010143 GCF_009769545.1 Cyclopterus lumpus | reverse complement strand
TGCTTTTCTATAAACTTAATATCTTCATGTTTGGACTGTCGGTCCCAACAAAACAAGATATTTGGGCAAAAATATTATTTTCCCTGATAATTCAAAGACGAAACAAACGGCAGCTTGATGGAGAATGAAAAAAATATATTTTTTTTCTCTCCATTTGACTGCAAAGCGCTTCGTTTTTGCTCCGACTTGTTTACCTTGGGTGTGAACATGTGTCGGATCCCGTCCACGGAGCCTTTCAGCAGCAGAGCGCGGACCAGGAAGCAGATCAACACGACGTACGGGAACAAGGAGCTGAAGTACATCACCTGCAAGCAGACAAAACCGGACCGTTAACACTGATTATGAGGACGATCTTTGAGCAATAAGGGACAAAATGTTTAAAAAAATAAATGAGCTAGTTTCAAGAGAAGTCAGATTATGTTTTTAACCCACTCGTTCAGTGCCAATTATTACTGGTTTCTAGAATATTTAATATATTTTCTTTATAAAAATCTTGGCTATGAGATGATGAACTGCTGTTCAGTTCCAGTCAGGAAAAAAACAAAAACACTCGACAGACGTTGAGAGCGTGTGCGTCTGTAGAAAAACTGTCAAAATAAATGCAGCGTGATCTTATTAAAACGAGAGTGAAGCCTGAGCAGCTCCGTCTCACGTTGACGCCATTTTCATTACAGCTGAAAGGACTGTTTTAAAAAAAAAAAAAAAAAGGATTCTTTTCATGTTTTATGTTGTATTTTTTGACGATACGTCTTCGAGTGGCGGCGCCTTTAATGCAACTCGCTGCAGGAATGAGTCCTAGAACCCTGAAGTGAGTCATTTCCTCTCAAGGTCGTTGTCACAAGACGCCCGGAATAAGGTCTGTGGTTAACCCGAGCTCAGGAGCTCTTTTAAATACAAAATGCTTCAGTAAATAAATAACCCTTCTTGTACCTTTTTCTTTAAGCTTTCAAGTGTCTTTTTTAAAAAAATGTATTTATCTTAAATGAAACTCCTAAAAGTCGTCTCTGGAACACCATTCGGCCTTTAACTCAGCGGCTTCGCGAGACGTGAAGTCATGTGACCGCGGTGCAGTTTGTCTATAGCCGTTAGCGGTTAGCTTCCTATTTCTGCAGCGCTCGCAGCGTCATATAAGTGTTGTTTATTTATGAAGATCTTCTGAACAAACGGACCAAAAAAAAAAAACAACGGAAAGAAAGAAAAAAGAAAGAAAACAGAACGTCACTCTACATATCAGCGGGGTCTGCGCCTGGAGCCCCTTTGTCCAATTATAGTGCCAATTAGACAGCGGGGGCCTCTTTCACTCCCTCGGCCGGTTTACAGGACTTTGTGGAGTCGGCTGTGGGCGAATGAGATGGTTTGGGCTTTGAGTCATGAGCCCGGGTAGTGATTCAGAGCCGTCTCTTACACGGTGGTCCATGTGTGTGGAGCTCCCGAAGCAGACTGGGTAATGTCTCGTCTAAGGGTGGGGCGGGGGCGGGGGGGGGATTCACCCTGAAGCGGCACTCGCTTGGATATTTTAAAAGTTCAGTCAAGGTTTTTTTTTCTCCCCCCCCCCCCCATCCGTACGTTGGTTCTCTGGTAATAAAAAAAACTAAAACTGTTTCTTTCCACAGGAATGGAGGGTGTTGAAACACAATCTTTAGTAACTTAAACGTTCTCACCAGTTTAACTTGATTCAACCGTTTTATTCAATGTAATCCAAATAAAAGAATATTTAAATAATCCCAGGTATTCCAAGGCAGTAGGAACCCCTGATAAGACTATATAGTAAAATGTCATAATTTAAATACATTTCTTCGGCTAGTTTTTTTGTTGTATTGAACGTTGCTCTCCTCTTGTTGAAGAACACGGCGGTGGCCTTGGTCAGCACAAAAGCCAAACATGCGATAAGCAGATATCGGCTCTTTTTTTTTTTTGTAACCTCATGCTCTATCGGGAAAAAAAGAAAGAAAGACTTTTATTATGAAAGGTTCGGTGTCGTGGCGGATAGCATGTGCTTCTCTCAAAGGTTATCTTCACAAAACTGATAGGAAACGATGGGTTTTCCCATGCTGGTTTATTTAAAATAGTACATAATGTATCACTTGGTGTGTAAGTGGTTACTTTAAAATGCTTCAAATGCTTTTGATGAATGTCGCCACGACGTTACCAAATCCACGACAAGCCCCCCCCCCCCCCCCCTCCCCTTTCTCCCCCCATCATAAGCCATTAATGCCATCCCCCCGTTTTTTGTGTTTTTTTTGGGCCACACTCTTGACAATCAAGCCAAGCTAAAAGAGCGCGTATAACCATGGTAACCAAAACGGCCTGATCCCTTTGACGCCCACCCACCCACCCACACACACACACACACACACACACACACACACACACACACACACACGGGAGAGAAAATGCAGATCGCGGTGGGGATATTCCTTGGAAAAGGCTTTTGTGAACACACGGGTGGAGGAGAGGCACATTAATATTCTTTTGTGCGCCGCACAGTGCTGATTAAACTTCAAACACACTTGGAGCTGCCCCCCCCCCCCCCCCCCCCCCCCCCCCCCCCCCCCCCCCTCCTTCGAGGGAAAAAAGTTCAGGCCCATTTCTACTCTGGACAACTCAAAAGGCCGTCCAGACACACCGGGTTGTTGGAGGACGACCATCTGGCTCAAACTGTACGATTAACCAGTTCTGTTTCTGCTATTTACAACAACAAAAAAACAAGGGGTTATTTTTATTTGTATATATCTTGGCTTCGGGCAGTTCCTTTTATTCTCACGATGGCCCTGGAAGAGCTTCATTTACGCGAACGCAACCCCTCCGATAGAGCGGCAGTCGTGGTGGCGATTGTGACGAGGGTTGTGATTATCTGGCAGCAGGAAGAAATGGAGACTGTCAAGAAGAAGAAGAAAAAGAAAATAAACACCGTGGCACAGGTCGAGATTAAAATCACCTCTCTGTATTTTTGTCTGTTGCGGCGAATGCAGCGCGAGGGACGAGGCATCGGCGGAGCAAAGGCAAACCGCCCGACAGCTGTTGGAATAAGACCTGAGCGAAGGACAGTGTCTGGATCCAAGGAGGGCGGCGTCATCCAGCTGGAGACGGCGGTGTGGCCTCTACAAAGAACTGGGCTTACGGTCTAATAATAGGGCTGCTAGCTTTGTAAGTGGCAAACTTACATTGTTGTATTCGAGGGCCATATCTTAAGTCCATCTTTGTATACAGGCTTGGGTCGTAATCCGAGCTTCTTTGAGCTACGTAGCCGTGCGTGCATGTTCGTGCATGCGAGTCCCAGTGTGTGTGCGTGTGTGTGCCCAACTAGCTAGCTAATCGCCGCCGCTCTACACTGTGCTAATACGGTGGTTAACGTTGATGACGCGGCCCCAACCCATGGCGGCGTCACAGAGGCAACCCCCCACCCCCCCGCAAGTTTAACACTGTTAGCAAAGCTGTTGCTATTTGTACCGTTAGCAGCGTTAGCAGCGAGCTAACTTGCTAGCTTAAACGGCCGTTATGGATAAAGTTACGTTAGCAAACAAACAGAGCTACATGAGCGTCTCATTCGAGTCTGTTTTCTGACTACCTGATGAATTTAAATGTCAAATAACTTTTTTTTTCTTTCTTCTCTGCTTTGGTTTCTACCACTTCCTGTGAAGAAACATCTGGTTCTTTAGCTGCTAAATGTTCCACTTTCTTCACCAGCTGGTCGCTAACTTTAAGTCTCTCCTGTTTGGCGTTGGGCCGGTTTGCATTCAGTGGGTTTGTCAGACCCTTTGTGTCGGAAACAGTTGCTTGCAGCAGTTGATGAATGCAGCTGAGACCGAAGCATCTGATAAATGTGCTATAAAACCAAAATAATGAGCTAAAAGAGGCTTAAAAAGCCCAATTGAGCTGCAGAGCTGGGTGTTAATTCTCTGTGATGTTGGCCCTCTTACAAAGACTCATTTCATTGAATTGAGTTGATTCAAATTCTGACGTTACTCTTTTTCAGACAAAAAAAAACAAACTGTGATCCCTGAAATATACCGTATACATTTTCCCCCACACAGCACCGACCTGACGTAAGACGTGGGGGATAAGACTGAAATCGAATGACTTCCCCGTCAAAGCTTATTATGGGAAGATTAAAAAACGCGACCATTCGTCCAATTAGCCGCAAGCTTGACCGCAACCTTGGAAGCGCCCCGGCTAATGCTTGTCGTATGATACGAGAAATTGTGGAATGATAAAGATTACCTGTAAAAAAAAAAAAAATTTTAAAAAAAGGGAAAAAGAAGAGTCGAGTGAGCTTGCGAGTAAACGCCAACCTTTAGCTAGCGGGCTAATCCTTCCGGATGCTAGTCACGCCACTGTCAGCTTTGCTACACTAAGCTAAAGTACGCTTGAGCCAGAAAATCTCTCACAAGATCACATGAGCTCTCGTATCTGAGGCTGTATCATTAGAACAATTTGTCACGTCGCATTACGGTCGTCACCGAGCGGTAACTCCAGACCGGGCAGCTTTGACAATTCGCGCTCTATAAGCTTAAAGTGAGCTAATTGCGCGTGAGAGGCTTTTTCCAAAACACTTGGCGGGGAAATTAACTTTTTTTTTGTTTCTGTCACCGTTTCTCATTTTTTCCAGGTTTGCAAGAGCAACATTTGAGCGGTTGTATAGGCCGAGCTGCCGTTTCTATCCCCCCATAAAAAAACGCCAACCCGAGGACCAAAATCCTCCTTACCTTGCCAGAGGACTGGATTCCCTTGATCATGGCGAGGCAAACCATGGACCAGGCGACCAGCAGGCACACGGTCATCTTCCAGTTGAGTCCTCCGCCCTCGGAGATGCTGTCGGAGATGTTCAGGGCCTCGCGGTACCAGTAGTAGGTGGTGGCCGAGCTCTTGTCGCACTCCGGCACCACATCTGCGTACAAAAAAAACAAAAACCCAGTTTGACGGAACGAGCGCCTTACAGAAAGCCTCGAGGCCAGCGGGTCCCAACACGTGCGATGGCCGTCTTACATGTACTGGTGTTG
>NC_046971.1:3977643-4002643 GCF_009769545.1 Cyclopterus lumpus | reverse complement strand
CTTGTTGCCGGGCGGTTCCCGATGCAAGCTCTGGTGTTGACAGAGTACAAATACATTTAAAAACAAAAAAAAAGATAAACTGTTATGGGTGAGCACACACTCTCTTGAAAAGGTTCTCGGTTCTATATTCAGAGAATTAACATGGCAGCAAACTGCTATTTGCTGTATAAATACATAGTAATGTCTAGTCACTCTCCTCTGGGCTTTGTTTACAAGCTGATGCAATGGCCGCCGCTCTGGACTGCTCCCATATGGTGGTTACAGTTGATAACGACAGCGTTGTCATGGTAGCGTAGCACCAACCCCCCCCCTTTTTCACTACTGTCAATAATTTTGTAGACGGATTAAATCGATATTGAAAGTAATCGTCGGATCTAGACCGCTGTATTCTGGAAATATACTGGATAGTAAACACGTAGATGGAAGCCAATGACGTATATTATGTACACACACACACACACACACACACACACACACACACAGATCTGCCACAGTTTAATCTAATGACAGGGGGAACACAGCAGGGTGACCAGGGCTGGTTAAAACAGACCTGAAAACACACACACACACACACACACACACAGGTCTTATGTAAATTATATACATGAACCATCTCATACAAACATGATTCACATGATTACACATAAACATAGCGATACTGTACATTAAATTAACTCACGTGTGTGTTTAATAATCAGATTTTAAATCCCATTCTTTTGTCATATTTGCTGTTTTTGAGGGAATATGATGTCCAACCATTGCGGTGGCCGGTCACACATGAGATTACGTGATGAACAAAGACAGTTTGCAATTTGATCACGTCATCGCTAAAAGAAATCAAGTGATAATAATAATAGTATAGTCCAACCCTGCAGATATATAAGTTTTAAACACTGCATTCCACATCTGGTTGTTCTACATGAACTTCATTTTGGGGACTTTTCCTTTGTCACTGATAGCTCGTTGGTCAGTGAAGCTGAATGATTACGATTAGGGTTGCAAAGGGGCGCAAAGTTTCCACGGGAATTTTGAAAAAGCATATAACAGGGAACTTAAATGTAGTTGAGAACAAGACTAAGCACGCCGAGCTCAGCTGGACCCTGAATGCAGCTGGTTGGGAACATTGTCTGCCAGAAACATAAACGTCTTTGTCATCAGTGTTGCGTCTGAACGTTTCAGCCCTTTGTCCGGCAAGTGTGAGAGCGCCGAGTGGCGTAGAGGCCAAGAGCGGTATTGCAGACAGATAGAGATTTAAATTATAGCTCGCAACATATTGAAAAAAATAACTGAACTAGTTCATTTTTTGGAGCTGTGAACTTAGTTCAGCATTTTGAATTATGAACTATGAACTGAACTAGTTCATTTTAAAATATGTGAACTATGAACTGAACTAGTTCATGTAGCAAGTGAACTTTCCCAACACTGTTTGTCATTAGCATATTGATTACTTGGTAAACTGACGCCATGTTCATTTTAATACCAAGTTTATTTGTATACAGTGGACTAACTTTACAGCAGTGAGGAGGACGTTGATGAGGTCCAGGAAGAAAGCATTTAGACCTGAAAGGATTCAGGGAAAAACACACACAAAAAAAATTGGGTTTGGGGGGTGGTGATCATAGGGAATACACCTTTTTTATTCAACGTTCATGTTTTTGTTTTTCGATGAAAGAATAAAGTTCTACTCACAAAATGTCAAAGAAGTAAAAAATGTCATTTTTAAAAGTTGTATTATAAATGTTTGGATGCATGTCTGCTTATGACGAGGTACATACAGTTAAATTAGAACCCCAACATTTACAGTTTATTCCCGTGGAAAGTTTCCAACTTTGAATATTCCCGGAATTTTGCAACCCTGATTACGACATTAATAAACTACACTTGGATTGAGTTTATGTTCTGTCTGGTCAACGGTTTCATTTAATCAGCTTTCTTTGGGGCAGTCAGAGGTGTAATCTCCAGGTGGGAAGAGCAGCACACACACATGCACACACACACGCGCACACACACACACACACGCACACACACACACACACACACACATTAGAGTATTAACCCTGCACCTTGTTATTATTAGACTACAATCAGAAGCACCAGAGCTTTTCACAGATAATATATATATATATATATATATATATATATATATATATATATATATATATATATATATATATTTGGCTGTGTTTGTTGGTGAAATGTTGCAGACTGCACACCGACAGACGGTCACATGACTCAAGTGCCGACCCTGAAGGTCACTGAGCGGGCTGGTTTTGACAGACGAGTACCGAACAGGAGGACGGGCTTTGTTTCCTCCGTGTTTCTCACTCGCGCTGCGATTCACAGACGGCAGTGAACGCATTGCTCTTTGAAAAAAAATACAAGGAGGGAGACCATACTTTTGGTATCTGAGAAGTACAGAAATCCAATTTCGGGGGCACGTTGGTGTGATTTATCATGAAAAGCCGCTCTTTTTCCTCCACAGAAGTGGATGGCATGCATAATTGATTTGGTCCTGGTTCGTCCTCTCTTGTAACACACGACTGTGGATCTCTCCGACATTAGAGAAGCACCGCAGAGTCAACTTCTCTGCACGGCTTCAGAGTGTGTGTGGTTCAACGTCATGCTGGGTCTGACAGCCGTCTGTCAGCGGAGGGCTCTGACTCACTTTCTGAACATTTGAATATGATAGTTATAGTTAATTGCAGCTTGAATGGCAGTTCAAGTTTTTGGCCCAGCTTCACGCTTTGTGCGCGCTCGCTTCACGTAAAAGTCGTGCGAACATGTCGTCTTATTTACAACTTGTGTTTCTTTGCACCGCTGGACTTGTTGCCGGTTATTTTAGTTAGTAAAAATGATGGAAATGATACTTATAGCTACGATAACTATAACTACACTATATATACATCTTATAACTATGAAAATAAAACCGTCCTTTAAGTCAAGGGGTTCTTACAAAATAGAGATTATACCTTGGAATAATTTGTTAACATCAATATATTGAATTGTGTTTTTTTTCCTCCCCCCCCCCCCCCTGACTGTAACTCACCCCCTCCATTCTTCTGGCACAGGTAGGGGAACCTCCAGACGTTGCCCAGGCCCACGGAGAAGCCCACCTGGGCCAGGATGTACTGGAGCTTGCTGTTCCAGGCCGGGCGTTCCTCCTCCTCGGCGTCCGAGCCCCCTTCCTCCACGTCGCACTCTTTCCCTTCCCCGTCATGGTTGTCGACGATCAGCGAGCTCTTCTTGAAGGAATCGTCGCAGGCGTCCTCGTTGGAAAGCAGGTCCTTGACAGACTCTGTGACATCGTCGTCAAGCTCTCTCTTGACGGCCTTGCTGTTTTTGGGCATTTGATAAAGCGAAACAAGGGGCGAGGGGGGGGGGAACGTCTTTTCTGGCTGTGCTGGCTGGAAGGGTCGATGGGGGGGTGGGGGGGGGGGGGGGGAGGTGTGCGGAGCGGGAGAGAGAAAGTCACTTATTTTGAACTGGGCTGCGAGACTTCGTTGGAGGGTTGAGCGATCAGGACGCGGTTTATTTCGTCATTATCACCGAACGTCTGTGGGGCGGAAGAGGAAATATTGCAGTTAGTAAACAGACAATTAATAAAGTGGTCATTCTGGAGGTTGTGTGCGTGCTTTCGGCACCTGACAAGTTGCCTGCAAAGAGTTTTGTTTTCTGTTTATACACAAAGCAGATATACACAGTAATAAAACTGAACAGGTGTTTCATGCATTTTGTTTTATGGGGGAAAAAAAACTATTCATAATGTCTCACTCGCGCCTTCTTACATTCCACAGAGAGAATTATTATTGCTTCGTCCGATTTATTTCTCACATGGAAATCTCATGACTGACTGGGGCATTACAAAAATGAATAATTAAAAACAATGAATGAAGGAATGGGGGAACATTTTATTATAAGCCATTGTTGTAAAAACAAAACAAACAAGAAAAAAGGCCATGCAGGGAACAGCAGGTTGTGGGACAGTGACGATCACGTTCCCAGCCTCCTGAATAATTGAAAGGATGTGCACGAGGCTATTTGCATACCGACCCAAACACTTCTTCTCCTCCTCCTGCAGGATGGGGAAAGCCCTCATATGTGGCCCATGACGGATACACACCAACCAAGAGAGGCTCGCGCAACACGCGCCGATCCCCTCATTAAAAAAAAAAAGGGAGGAGGAAACAAAGGGCGGTCTCTTTCTGTTCTTTTTTTTTAAATTTTTTTAAATTCTCATTTAATATACAATATATATCCAATATAAACAGCGCTGGGGAGGGTGTGGACGCTTTCCATCCGAAGGGCGAGTTAAGGTGCGCAACATCCCTGATCTACATCCGAGATCGTTTTGGTTTACAATATCACGTTTTTTTAAATATCTTATAAAATCGCAGGCCCGGATATAGGCTCTTCCGATGCGACCATGTTGCAGAAATATTGGCTACAGCATGCCCCCCCCCCCCCTCCCCCCCCCGATAGGGTGGGCACCTTTCACCAAGCAGAGGATTAAATGATTAATAGATTTCCTTCCACGCTTCCAGATTAGCCTGGTTTGCATGAGGCAAAGGCCGCGTTTTCATAATCCACGTGAACGCACCACAGCCGCCCCAGAAAGGACCGCGGATGCTGAGTAACCTCCATTGCAGATTTTTTTTTTAAATGATTATTTTTTTTTTTTAATCCACACACGGAGGCTGGATGAGAAGGCGGCGATTATTGCCTCAGGGTGTATGCTTTTTAAGAAGAGGATGAATAAACGGACCGAGACAAAAGGGCTTTTCTTTTCTTCTTCTCTCTGTCTGCACATGACTCAGGAATGACGAGGCCGACGGTAATAGGCTCCAATCAACGAGACGCACCATGCGGATGTAGAACATAATAATACTAATGATTATTATTAATAATAATAATAATAATAATAATAAACAACGGTCACACAAGGTGCCATGTGGCTTCTACGGGGCACAATGTGTCCTCGGAGGAATGCGCACACGTTATCGTCCTCCCTCCAGCCCGCCTGTGTCTGCCTTGACACCCGTGTGAAGGGTTTCATCATTCCGCTCGCATGCAGGCACATCCTGCGCACTGGTACCCTCAGTCAGCCTCACACACACACACACACACACACACACACACACACACACGCACACACACACACACACACACACAGCATGCCCATGCCTTTTAATCATAATAATAAATAAATCCCCCTGTGGTGTTTTTTATGTTGTACTCACCAGTGTGGAATAGCAGTCGGTCCTTCACCTGAAATGACGCGTCTCAAGGAATGAAATTGTGAGAGCGCATGCACGGGGCCGTCATTATCACTTGCTTCGGCGTGAGCTCGTCTGTCGGGTTTGCGCTGTCACGGACTCTCCTGCGCTCCAGAGTTTGTGTCGGTCTCCGCCAGAAACATGGCAAGTTAAGGGGACGAGGACGAGGAGCGGGCGGGGGGGGGGGGGGGGGTGGTCCGCCTTCGACGCGCCCATCGCGGATCACTTCCTCACTCTTTCTTTGTACTGTATATCGTGCGTGTTTTAAAGCCCTCTTATAGGACAACGCGTATTGTACGTGGTATTAAAAAAAAACATTTTTTAGGTTTAATGTTTTAAAAAATGGCGTTTTTGTTTTCGGAACACCCCCGTTCCCACTTGGTACGGTCCACTACCAAAAGGAAGAGAAGAGCGGAGGAGTCGCAATGTGCCTCTGTTTATAAACGCTCGTTTCTCTCTCTGGGTCTTTATACACTTGTACATTCCTGCCAAACGGCGCTTTTTTCATGTTGTATTTAGGATTTTAGGGGAAAATGTTTTTTAATAAAATGAAGGTTTTGGGGTTTTTTCCGCCACATCCTCGCGCGCACCCTTTGAGGCCGTTGCGAAAATGAAAAGAAATTTGCATAATGCCCAGACGAGACAGGCTTTTTTTTTTCTTCTTCTTTTTTTCTACTTCTTCTCCGAAATCAGGACGGAAAAAAAAAACCAAAAGACGTATTCTATTATATGTGAGACGTACTCTTTATTTGTATATGAATAATGCGATATTATCGTCCAATAAATCGATGAAAATAAAAATAACAATCTAAATATTCTGTTTGAAAATGCCACCCGTGCACACAAAGACAAACTAGTGGACACACACGATATACTAACTAACCAATATAAATAAAACATGTTTAAAAAATACTGTTGATTTATAATAACTGATAACAGACCGGCTTAATATATTTATGTATGACAGATAACTTGTATATGTAGAATAAATCAAGTCATGTTGGACCTCATGAGGCATATTGTTCTCTTAATTGAAGCATTGTGTTCATATGATCTGACTGGTGTTGTCAAACTATATAATAAATATACAAATAAGGTATTAAAAGTTACATATCACCATTGGCTGTAACAGAGACATTGTACACACTGTATTGTGTTATTTTGTACTTATAATATTAAATAAAAAATATTGTGGTTTTTTTAAAAAGTTTTATTTGGTTCCTTTGCAATTAGCAAAACGTTAAATTTCATGAAGTACTACTTTTCAGTACGTGGCCAAGGCACAGCTGTGTTTGAGCATTTTATTTTGGTTGGCGTAGTCAAGCTGAAACCTTTCAGTGAAATGACTCAAAACTGTAACTGAGTCGTAGGAGGGAACCGTGCACTCATCCACCTCCCTCCCCATCACAGTTTCAGGGTCACACTTCTGTTGTGCCTCCTTCACGTAATCCTCCCTGGTTTCACTATTTGTGTGCACATGTAGAAGGACTTGTGCAATCGTTCTGTGTCGTTCATTCAATCAAGATTTAAAGGGAACATTTCACGCTGATCGGCCTCATATTTCCTTTCGGACCTTTTTATATGACACTGTTTCGTTTACTTGTTGTAAAATGTGCGTGGCAGCAATGTATTGCAGCTTTCTTTGTTAACAGAGTAAGTAATAACAAACCTATATCTCTGGAAAATTGAACCAGATTGAGCCATAATGATTATTTTGTGTGCAATGTCTACAACACACAAGCCCGAACCTGTCAAAGGGAAGTGACACAGTCCAAGAGGAATTAAGAGGCGTCATAACCTGGCAAAGATGAGGAATCAGATTTCCAGATAATCTGGTTTTCTCTGCGTAAATCATTCAGCGTGAAATAAGTATGCATCGATAATGATGTAGTCTCACCAGTCTCTATTAATGAATGCACACAGAAGGATTCACTCATATATTTCTGATGCACACACACACATATATATATATATATATTTTCTTTTTGACACGGAATACAAAATCCACAAATGTATGCTTTTAAAATAATTTTTCATCAAAAACATATTTGGATGCCTTCACATTTATATACAAATCGCTGCGTCATACTCGGGTTAGGAAACGAGCAACGTGAAAGGAGGGACCTAAGCTAACATTAGCTTTACTTACTTAATGTTGTCATAAGGACTCAAAGACGTGGCTTGTTGTGTTGATGGATCAATGGACTATTTTGTCAGAGAAGACATGGACCATCCTGTATTAGTTTGATGTATTAGAAATATGACAGCTAGCTAACGCAAGCTAGCGTTTGCTAACACTAACGTTAGCTTGATTGCTAGGTGATATTTGTGACGTTGCAATGTGTGCTATAGTGCTGCTTCCCTCAGCTTGGACAAAAAACACAGTATGTCAGACCTATTCAGCTGGCAAAAAAAAACATATAGGTAAACTAACGTTAGCTAACGTTGGTAACAAACCCTGACAAAATGTTAACGCACGTTAGCGTAGCTACACATTTGTGCATTTCCGAATCGAGCGACATCGGGAGACTATAAAAACCCACACACATGCAGAGAGATGTTGACACGTGACAAACCGTTTTTTAAACGCAGGTTAAACAGTTCATACATGTTCAAACAACATTAAAATATTTTTTTAATGAAAATTGCAAATCCTTTGAAATACATATATTTGTGGATTTCTACAAATGGCTGCACGGTGGTGTAGTGGCTAGCACTGTCGCCTCACAGCAAGAGGGCCGCGGGTTCGATTCCCGGTCGGAGCGGTCCTTCTGTGTGGAGTTTGCATGTTCTCCCCGTGGCAGCGTGGGTTCTCTCCGGGCTCTCCGGCTTCCTCCCACAGTCCAAAGACATGCTGCAGGTTAATTGATCTCTAAATGTCCCATAGGTGTGAATGTGAGAGTGAATGGTTGTATGTCCCTACATGTGCCCTCAATGGACTGGCGGCCTGTCCAGGGTGTCCCCTGCCTTCGCCCTATGTCAGCTGGGATAGGCTCCAGAGACCCCGCGACGCTAATGAGGATAAGCGGTATTGAAAATGGATGGATGGATGGATGTGGATTTCTATTACGGTTACATAAAACTAGAAATATATTCGTGATATTGTTATTTAAAACATTTTTTGGTGCATTTGTGGAGAGATTCGTCTGTATATAAATCACCCCCAAAAAAATTGTGAATTCTTCCGTGTGCATTCGTTAGTTTTCAGACTGATCTGAACCCAGAGATAAAGAGAGGCCGACACCACCCGTGTCTGTGTCCTGAGTTGCCCCGGAGTCTGGTACAATATCCACCCACGATGTTTCAGGTGCATCGAGGACATCCTCTCAGTAATCTCACAATCGACGTCAGGAGGTCTTTGCCAGGCACAAACGTGTGTGTGTGTGTGTGTGTGTGTGTGTGTGAGAAAGAGAGAGAGTGTATTTGATGCTCACACAAATCCTATTACTTCCACCACATAGCCCTTATCGCCGCTCTTTATAACTCTCCTCAAGGGTGAAGGAGTATTGTGTGGTATATCTGGGCGCTCCTCCTGACGTGAACTCGTTGTCCAGGATATGGACTCAGCCTGAGGAACGCTCTTAATGATTCCAGCCAACAGCCTTCCATGTCATCAGAATGGCCCCCGCAGAAACCCAGAGGAAAAACCGAAGCTCCCGTTAATTCTATTAGCGCGCGTGTATTTTGTATTTGTTGGCCGATGACGCCGTAGTTCAACGTACGCAATATTTTAGGATACAGGGTTCAGAGACCAAGAGTGGTGTTATTGTTTGCGGGATCACATGACGTGTTCAGAGAACAGCGCTGTGGATTATTGTCGAACAATAGCTGTAAGAATGTGGGCGCTCTCTTCGTCCGTTTTTCGGAGTGTGTTTGAGTAGATCTCCTCCTGTGGTCTGTGTGTGTGTGTGTGTGTGTGTGTGTGTGTGTGTTTGTTCAGTGGTGAGCGATGTGTTCAGACAACCTGTATGAGGTAGATAGGAGGTGACAAGTGTCTAAAGCCATTCAACTCTAAAACTGTTCCTTATAGGCCCAGCCGGCTAACAGTGACAGTGTTAACATGAGGATGTTTAGCAGGTATAATATTGACTATTTCACCATCTTACTGAAGTGGGTTGTCATGCATGCATTGGCATTTAATAGATTGCTACCGTTCATCATTTACTATCCTCTGTATCGCTCCTCAACCTGCTGCATTCTCAGCCCGCCCACTCTTTAGCGGTTCAATCAAATGCGAGGAATTTGTAGCAGTAAATCTCTTGAATATTCCTTTTCACTGAGCATTTAAGGTATTTTAATGTTAGGTTTAAAATACGTCGTCCCCCGCAGCACTTTATTTACGCTCTATGCCACGAGTCGTAAATTGAAGCAGAGGTTCTCGTCTTTTTCACGATTAATCTGATTAAAAAAAACGTAAATGAAATAATGTGTGGTGACAGTTTGGTTTAGTCAAGTTTTAATGGCTAGCACCAAGGCGTTGTCCAATGTCCTTCACTGAGGATTTGTTTCTGACTCATGTGAGTCATGTGCACACACACAAACAGAGACATAAAAAAACTTATTCTGAGAGAAACTACATCCCTGGTGCAGGCGAAATATATTATTTTATTTGATCATTTTACTTACTGTTTTATAATGAGCAATTTATTTAGTGTTTAGGCATTTTCAAGGCCCTCCAATGAGGAGCCATGCAGCTAAAGGATGGCAAAATAAAAGAGTATATATGCTTACTTACTTACTGACTTACTTACCTAATCCAGAAGGGGCCTCCGTTCACCAAATTACTCTTTTGTTTGACACATTTCAGCGACAGCAAGCCTTTGTTTGTTTGGTGAGGCGAGGAAATGTAAAATGAAAGCTCCAAACCAACAGCTAACTGGTATCTCTGCTGCTGGTTCAACGGGTTAATTGGCTGCAGTGGATTTGTGTGTTTGAGGTGATTCGTTTTTCTTTTTTTTTTTTTGTTGCTCAGGGATTTTGTCAAGTCATAAAGCAGCGGCTGAAAAGAGCCTCCGTCAGCGTTGGCTAACAGGCCGGCGGCAGCTCAAGGTGATTTTTCTGAAACAGAGTGGCTTCAGAAGCATGAAGAGTTTACAGCTCAATCAATGGAGCCGAAGAACGACCATTTTGCTGACCATGAACCTTCACGTCCCTGTTATCTCTTATATACCGGCACGTGCCTTCCACTTCCCAGACTAACATACCAGTTAGTATAACAGAAAAGAGATGAAGCATGTCCAGATTGTAGGCTGTATATGATAAGTGTACGTAGTCACCGTGATGTCACCCATCGGTTCGTATGCCGTTTTGAAGCTTCGAGTTGTGCATTTTGGCCGTCGCCATCTTGTTTTCTGGATCCAGAAGTGACAAAGTACCACGGAACGCTGAATAAGATATTTGTAGGTGCTCAACATTTTTTTACTCTAAACTGGAACATAATTAACTGAATGAACTTGAAGAAGACTTGAAACTAGAGATTGAAACCATAAACTCATGTTTACACCAGAGGAGTCGCCCCCTGGTGGTCAGGAGAGAGAATGCAGCTTTAACACATGAAGCATAGACTTCTATACAACCAGAGGAGTCGCCCCCTGGTGGTCAGGAGAGAGAATGCAGCTTTAACACATGAAGCATAGACTTCTATACAACCAAAGGAGTCGCCCCCTGGTGGTCAGGAGAGAGAATGCAGCTTTAACACATGAAGCATAGACTTCTATTCAACCAGAGGAGTCGCCCCCTGGTGGTCAGGAGAGAGAATGCAGCTTTAACACATGAAGTATAGACTTCTATACATGAAGCAGAGACTTCTATTCAACCAGAGGAGTCGCCCCCTGGTGGTCAGGAGAGAGAATGCAGCTTTAACACATGAAGCATAGACTTCTATACAACCAGAGGAGTCGCCCCCTGGTGGTCAGGAGAGAGAATGCAAGTGAATGGCACTTCCTCATTGGCGATTAGCTGCCAAAAACAAGTGGGTGGTATTCGCTGGGGCTCAATGTACTGCAGACAAAGTATCTAATAACTGTCTCAGGAAAAAGAAATGCGATAATAGAGTCGGCGTGTGTGCCGGGTCACAGTCACTTAATCCTGCAGAAGTACTTATTGATACCTCCTTCACAGTGTTTATCGCCATCACCAGTCCCCGTGGTTACAGTTACATTCCTTGATGTTATATTCTATGAGCGAGTCTCTTTGTCTTAGTTGTCGTACATGTGTGTGTGTGTGTGTGTGTGTGTGTGTGTGTGTGTGCACTGTAGGTATCTTTGTGTAAGTAGATGACGGTTCAGAAATCAGCAGCTTTAAAAGAAATGTGTGATGTCACTGGCCGGCTGAAAGAATGCGCCTTTCTTTCCAGAGCGTGGCGATGAAGACGACTGCGCTCATGAGGCCGACCCGACCGTGCGGCGTGCTGCAGGTCATGTGGGAAATCTGAAAAGATCACTTTTATTCCTCCAAAATGGGGCGGAAGAAAACCCAAAGAAGCTCCCTTCAGGTCGTCTGGGGTCAAAGTGACGAAACACTTAAGGGAGCGGATCACCGATCAGACTGATGTTCATGTAGCAGCAGTTACATAAACAATACAGTTTTCAGAATGCAATGAAGCATAAAATACATACATGTTTTTCATCTTCGCCTCCCAAAAACAGGGATTGAATATTTGCTCTGATGTTGGTTATACATAACTGGTTATTGTTGTGATATTTAAATATGATGGTCTGTTAACTGCGCTACTACAGATCATGTTAAGGTCAAGGATTGACTGACATATTATCACATGCAGAGTGAGTGATACAACCCAAAAACAGATGCTTATCACAAGTGTTCCGCCTGAATCAGAGCTTTAATATAGCGGAAACAATTTGCTATGGAAAGATAGAGTAGTGATGTCTTAATTATTCACTGGCATTCCCACCATGTTGAGAGCCCCGTGGAGTCAATATGCTGTAACAGGTTACAGACCTCAACTCTTCTCATACTATATATTAATTTAACATTTTTAATGACTTCTTTACTGCCTCTCGCCATGCTGTGACTTTGTCTCTGAATCATCGGCAGTATTATCCTCCACATTGGTCTAAATTATAATCTATTCTTAGTCATTTTTACAGCTAAACAGCTGGATTCTGTGAATCACACATCTCAGTGGATGAGTGTGTACTTTGACATTATAACCCAATATAATATAGCGTTACACATTAGTAAAGAGAGAGGCTGGAGATATGAAGCAGAATTATTTCCCCTCATTTCTAGAACATAAACTTTTTTTTTTTTTTTTTTTTTTAATAACCAAACGGTTCTAGACTCGGGTTTAGTGTCTTGTTTTGAAATAGGAATAAAACACGCTGTTCTCCATTCTGTGCTGCTGTTTTGATTTTCGCGAAGGTAAACACACGGAGCCGGTCACAGATGGCGGCTTACCTGGTCTCCCTGTTGAATTCTTCATGACCTGACGCTGACTTTGGTAACACGATGCCATCCGGCCGTCACGAGGTTACCCCCCTCCAGACCTCTGATGGAAAGTTAGGGCATATTGGTTTTCAGTGTGTCACAGCGACGCACGTTGGAAGGGCACCCTAGTGGGCACTTTATAATGTTTTCTCCACTGGAAGGGCACCCTAGTGGGCACTTTACAATGTTTTCTCCACTGGAAGGGCACCCTAGTGGGCACTTTACAATGTTTTTGTTTTCTCTACTGGAAAGGTACCGTAGTGGGCATTTTATACTGTTTTCTCCACTGGAAGGGCACTTTACAATGTTTTCTCTACTGGAAAGGTACCCTAGTGGGCATTTTATACTGTTTTCTCCACTGGAAGGGCACCTTAGTGGGCACTTTATAATGTTTTCTCCACTGGAAGGGCACCCTAGTGGGCACTTAATAATGTTTTCTCCACTGGAAAGTTACCCTAGTGGGCACTTTACAATGTTTTCTCCACTGGAAAGGTACCCTAGTGGGCACTTTACAATGTTTTCTCTACTGGAAAGGCACCCTAGTGGGCATTTTATACTGTTTTCTCCACTGGAAAGGTACCCTAGTGGGCACTATATAGTGTTTTCCCCACTGGAAAGGCACCCCAGTGGGCACTTTACAATGTTTTCTCCACTGGAAGGGCACCCTAGTGGGCACTTTATAATGTTTTCTCCACTGGAAAGTTAACCTAGTGGGCACTTTACAATGTTTTCTCCACTGGAAAGGTGCCCTAGTGGGCACTTTACAATGTTTTCTCTACTGGAAGGCACCCTAGTGGGCACTTTACAATGTTTTTGTTTTCTCTACTGGAAAGGTACCGTAGTGGGCATTTTATACTGTTTTCTCCACTGGAAGGGCACTTTACAATGTTTTCTCTACTGGAAAGGTACCCTAGTGGGCATTTTATACTGTTTTCTCCACTGGAAGGGCACCTTAGTGGGCACTTTATAATGTTTTCTCCACTGGAAGGGCACCCTAGTGGGCACTTAATAATGTTTTCTCCACTGGAAAGTTACCCTAGTGGGCACTTTACAATGTTTTCTCCACTGGAAAGGTACCCTAGTGGGCACTTTACAATGTTTTCTCTACTGGAAAGGCACCCTAGTGGGCATTTTATACTGTTTTCTCCACTGGAAAGGTACCCTAGTGGGCACTATATAGTGTTTTCCCCACTGGAAAGGCACCCCAGTGGGCACTTTATAATGTTTTCTCCACTGGAAAGGTAGTGGGCACTATATAATGTTTTCCCCACTGGAAAGGCACCCTAGTGGGCACTTTATAATGTTTTCTCCAGTGAAAGGGCATCCCTCAAGGCATTTATTATGTTGTATCTACTTTAGAGGCATCCAAGACTGCACACTTCATCGTGTGTCATCTGCTGTAGTGGCATCAAAGAAGGCACTTTATCATGTTTTCTCCACTAGAAGAGCACACTCGAGGGCAATTAATCTTTTTTAAATCTTCCGTATTTAAAAAAATCTTATGAATCTTATTGTCAAACTAACTGAACAACTATCTCTACACATTATTAAGAGGTATTTTATCACGTTTGAGACCAGTATAAAGGGAAGAGTAAAGAAAAGGCAGTAAAACCCTGGGAGAGAAACTCTGAACTCTCAGGTCTGGACAACCCAAAGACCCTGTGACCTCGTTAACTCCCACATAAAGAGGTAACATCCTGCAACTGTTATCCAACCCTGTGATGTAAGTATATTTAGATTAACTATTTATAACATCATAAACATCTATAACTTACAGACCTTGAATGCGTGCTATTGTCTTGAAAAGCTCCGTTTTCACCCAGGGGAAAAACAACGTTCATTTCATGTGCCGTCTGGTGGCTGCTTTGAAAAAGAAAAAGAAAAAAGAAAAGCCCGTGTGATACGAGAGGCAAATGTGCAGCTCCGCAAACCCGCTCCGATAAAACAAAAGAAAACAGTCGGAGCAACAGCGACGCTCACCTTGACAGCCTTGATTCGGATTTGTTTTTTTGTTTTTTTGTGAAGACCTGAGTCGAGCGAGAGCGCGAGGCCATGAGAAGTGCTGATGGCTAAAGTTTGGATGGGCTGAAACGAGGATGGAAACACGAGACGGTGATGGATGCTATCTGCTCCCACCGTGTTGTGTCTCGTCTGAGTCAAAACCGTGTTACAGTTCTTTTTTTTCTCACCCAGGATTTTTTTTTTTGTGGCCTTTGTTTTCAATCTGTCCCTTTTTTTCTTTTGGTGAACACCTGACCACAGATCTGTAGGTACAACATCCTGCACCCTCATGCAAGTGACCACAGATCTGTAGGTACAACATCCTGCACCCTCGTGCACCTGACCACAGATCTGTAGGTACAACATCCTGCACCCTCGTGCACCTGACCACAGATCTGTGGGTACAACATCCTGCACCCTCTTGCAAGTGACCACAGATCTGTGGGTACAACATCCTGCACCCTCTTGCAAGTGACCACAGATCTGTAGGTACAACATCCTGCACCCTCGTGCACCTGACCACAGATCTGTAGGTACAACATCCTGCACCCTCGTGCACCTGACCACAGATCTGTAGGTACAACATCCTGCACCCTCATGCAAGTGACCACAGATCTGTAGGTACAACATCCTGCACCATCATGCACCTGACCACAGATCTGTAGGTACAACATCCTGCACCCTCGTGCGCCTGCCCACAGATCTGTAGGTACAACATCCTGCACCCTCGTGCGCCTGCCCACAGATCTGTAGGTACAACATCCTGCACCCTCATGCGCCTGACCACAGATCTGTGGGTAGAACATCCGGCCCCTCACCAGACAGTCGGTGCAGCTGTTGGCTCAGGTCCTGTTCTGGCGCTCTCATCTTTTGCTGCCTGCGCTGCTGCTGCTGCCAAGACTTGTGTTATCACCCTGTGAGCTGCCGTTATCTTATTACCAACAATGGCGCCAGTCTTTGAAGCCACCAGTACAGGCCAGACACCTCCAGTAGGCCAGTCATGCTCTATTCTCTGTTTATTCATAGTATTCTCATTTTCTTCATTGAATTCCAAACAAAATATAAAACGTTAAAGTTAAAGACGCAAACGCGGACCGTTGTACGGCGGACCCCGTCAATCACCTTGTAGCCCCGCCCCTAAAGCACACCCTGCTTCATGGTCTTTTTTTTCACACTAAATGGATCATAGTTTACTAAATGAACATCACGCTGTATTGAAGAAGACTTGAAACTAGAGATTGAGACCATAAACTCATGTTTACAATGTTTACTGAGGGAATAAATCAGGAGAAGTAGAGTCATTTATATAGACTAACAACCACAATTGTAGAGTTTCACGACTGCATCTTGCACGGTTGCACAGCTGCTGCGGCGACAAAATCTGTCCACAAACACAAATATGAACAACTGGTGACTCACTGGGAATTAAACGGTAAAGATAATGGTTGGATGCTCATGTTAATGATATATGTGCTAAATCATTTAAAATAAAACGTTGTTTTTCAGCACAAATTTGCAAATTTAGTGAATTTTATGATTATACAGAGGAACAATAAAGTTACATTTTGAATTAAACAGCCCTACAACCACTCTTTGTGACGGCCAAGTCTACACACACACACACACACACACACACGCACACGCACACCCTGTGCACAGGGCTCATTTTCAACCACATAATGGCAGTAATGTGGCCCTGGCTCACCTCCGGCGCTCGCTGGTCGGAGGTGGGGATGCTTTCTTTTTTTTTTTCAAAGAAGGGATTAACTGCGGCGAACCCTCCTCTCCTCTCTCGCTAGGAACTGTCCTGTGACACGAGGCCAAGAACAAGTCATGGGACCAGACGGAGCATCACGGCACTCACTCCTCGGCCGAGTGCTCTCTGTGGTGACGTTTATGCCTCTGAGAGGAGTTATCAGTCTTATTATCAGTATGCGACAGCAACGTCAGACATTTAAAGGTTTGGGGAATCCATCCACTTTAATCCCCAGACTGTATTAAACACGTAACCCCTCTCATACAGGATATTATACCTACATGATTAACTCATAACATAGTTTCCTGAAGGGTTGCCACCTCACAATGCCACGTTAACTGTCGTGTAACCGAATAAAAGTGGAACAGAACCGACCGCACGCGGTCACGCTGGACGGCTCGTGTGTTTATTGTATTTATAGTTTCGGTCGACACCGTGCACTCTTGTGAATGGCCTCTCTTGTTCCAGAGTCAACAGTTCCTCTGCCTTCACAAAGAGATAGACAACTTACAACATACTTCACATTATTATTATTATTATTAATATTACTACAAACAGTGACCAGAGCTTCATCTCCAAAGGAAAAAACTATTTAATGTCATTAAGTTGGTCAGAAATCTACTTCCCTGAATCAAAAGTGGTGACCGAGACTAAAGTTGTCACTTTTTATCGGCGTGAGATGGCTCAAGTTGCAAGTTCACATATTAAAAAACAATAAATCAACAATTTCATCTCGCCCCTGGTTGTCATGGTTCCCATCCGACAGACCTGCAGGCACATTCTGTCCTCAGCATTTGACCGTGAGGACATTTGCAAAGAAACGTTGCGTGAAACTCGTACGCACACATTTTTTTTTTACGAGAGATAAAAAGGAAGAAGAAGTGTCTAAATGCTGAATATTAAGTTCTAGACCTTTTTTTTTCCCACAGTCATTCGAAGAAGATTTAGACCGAACTTTGAAAGGCAATCCAAATCTGTGGTTCAAGTCCGACCGATTCACGGCTGTTGTCATCACGCTGACGGAGAGGTAATCTCTGTTCGGAGGGTGTCGAGGAGGAACCGGTTGAACTCCACTAATTTAAGACAATGGGGGGGGGGGGGGGGGGGGGGGGGGGGTCGTGAAGAACGTTGGTCGTACAGTAGAAGGAAGAACTTGAATTGACAGAAAGATAACTACAAGAATGCGACACGAGAGCGATTAGGCTTACAGAAGCATTCGTGCAGGATTAGCTGGCTTGAATATTTTCCCCCTCAGCGTGCACCTGATATGTTTTAACTCCCATCAGGTCAACATACAAGTTGCCCGACTCTCAGAAGACTGTAATCTGGCTCAGGGCATTGAGAAGAATCATCCATTTCCCAGCACTGGGGGTCTGTGATGTCCGAGCTCATGGTATTTTTTTATTTAACAGCAGAAAAAGCACAATTTAGTCATTATTATAATGCATTGTTAACAGTGGATAGATTACTGAACAGATCTACTGGGTACATGCCCCCCAACTGTTGTTTTTAAGTTATTGCGAAACTATCTTTTGTTGGGAAGTCACGCAGAAATGCAAAACTAACAAAAACTACCGGAGTGACATCAAACAAAGAATCAAACTCAAAAAATGACCATAGAAAGACAGAAAACTTCAATAAAGTTTCCAAAAAGGGATGCGAAACTTCAACAAAGGTGCGAAATTAACAAAAAAAAGAGACAAACATACCACAAAGAGACCTAAAACTTCAACAGAGAGAAACAAAAAATGATCAAAAACAGACCCAAAGTGACAACAAAAAGATGCAAAATAAAAGCAAATTCAATTTTAAAAAAGTTGAAAAGAGGTGCACAAAGACTCCAAAGAGATCGACCAAAAAGAGACAGAAAAGGACGAAAAAGACATGCAAAACTACTACGGAGAGAGACACAAAACGACCAGAAAGGGACGCACAAAACAATTACAAAGACATGTGAGACAACCAAAACTATGTCTTTGATTCTCTGGGTCTTCTGTAGAAGGGGGGGGGGGGGGGGCTCTACATGTCTGTGCCCAGGAGAGCCCTTTGTCTCATAATCCGCTTTTATGATTGTTAAGATCTTGTAATTGTTTAACAATTGATAAATCTGCGACTTGCACCAAGAGAGAGTTAAAGGGTAATTATTTTGTCCTCCGATCCCTTCTTTTTTTCGTCAAAGCCTCCCCCCCCCCCTCCTCCCCCCTCCTCCCCACCCAGATGGAAACGATAGGCTTGACGGTCCCCAAACGGTTGCCAAGATAATGGCTACAGACGAGTAACAAAAAAACCCTGGACAGTGTAAACACGCGGCCGCTATCCAAGCCGCCATTGACGGGCGTAATCTGCCGTATTAATCTGCCGCTCGGCCCTGTCTGGCTGCTGTCTGGGTTCCGTGCACTTGGACAAAAGCGACGGACACCTTGCCCACTGACAAAAGGGCCCGGCCCTAATCGGAGCGGACAAGGCTTGCTGATGGAGCCTTTTTGAGCAATTGAACTTGGTCAATGAATCTTATGGGACTTAATGAAACATAAGGGACGGGTGGGGTTTGACTCCAACAGCAGGGGGGTGGGGGTGGGGGGGCACCAAGCACCAAAGTGACCCCCGGCTTCTGCCCCCCCCACGTGTCGGCCTCAGAAGTGAAGTCGTGCTCTGACCCGCGACGACCTTTATGAAAGCGTCGACCCCGCCGGGGGCCACGTCAGGTGCCGTTGACGACGCGGTCGCCGTTTTTTTTTCATTGTCGTCGTGGAATTCAAGTTTTTTTTCTTTTCTTTTCGGCCTTTTGAAGGAACATTTTTAGTCTGATGTGGCGCCATTGTGTTGTTTTTGTTGGTTCTTTTTTTTTTTTTTTTTTTCGTCCCCCGGAAAGTCACGACCGGAGGAGAACAGGCCCCCGAGTGTGTCTCCGGAGCAAAAACAGTTTTTCGGGAATGGAGGACACGCTGTTCTTCTTTGATGGTTTTGAAGGAAGGAGACTGGGCTCCTTTTAGAAAGCCTTTGGGGGAATGTGTATGGGAAAAAAAAAAGTGTGGGCCACTGGAATCTCCTCAAAGAGAAGGAGTACAGCACGAGTGCAGAGGCTTCACCGCGGGAGAGAGGAACTGGTCTTTGTGAGCATTGTTCACGGCCAGACCCACATTTTGTTCTTCTGGTCCTGTGATTCACCTAAAAGGTCTCAGGCTCACTGACCCCCGTATACGAGCTGGATGCCCAAAAGTCCCACACAAGTCCATCACATGCATGTTTCACGCAGCAGCGCTGCAGCCAAACGGCGTCGCTCTCCTCAGATTGCTCATTGTGTGGAAAGTCCAAAAATTAAAAGGTTGAAGGAGAGTAAAGACATTCCATCTTTTTCCTTTGTAAAGATCGGACCGTGTGAGATCAATTATGTTAACCTCATAACTACAGCGCTGACATACAATACATATCAATACGGGACCTGCATCTAACCCTCGTGAAGTTCATAATGAGAAACATCATTGTTCTCATCTTATCTTTCACCCAGAATCTTCAGACATACTTCTGACGCCACACAAGTGGCTCCTCTGTGCTTTATTTATTTCTCTGAACTCTAGTATAACGCCGGGACACTCCCTTCATCAAACTATACATAATCCACTCGTATTATATTTTCAACTTCATTCAGTTTAATTTTATTCTTTATTTCCCTCTCACCTTGTTTAAGTCCCTTTGTTGGTATGTAAGTTATATATGCGTCTCCCCTTTTTCTATTTGTTAAAGAAGAAAAAAAACAGCAGATTTCTATTTCAACTATGATATAAATAAATATTAATGTCACTGAAATAAATGCATGTAAATAATAATGGTGATGATTATAAATAAAAATGTCACTTTGCTAATATACAAGAGATATTTTTCTTTCTCTTTGCAGAACGTGTACAAAAGAAAATACTAAAACGCATAAAACATAACACATTTACATTTAGTTTGATATTTATTAAACTAGATCCTCCACATTCTCAGTGTTTCTGGTTAATTTAGTAAAAAAAAACAATGCGTGAATAAATAAGTAAAGTTGACTGAATTCTTAAGTAAAGAGGTGACTATATGTTATAGTACACGTTGTCACCGTTGTGCGAAATAAATAAATATATTTCCCTTCGCCTTTCGCACGGTTTGTCCCTCGCGAGGTGCCACAGCTCATCACAGCGCCGTTTCCATAGAGACCAAAGTATCCGCCAGACGCGAACGGACCCCTCAAATTAAACTGCACGTAACACCGATAAACAGCAAGTATCCGCTTTTACGACAGTAAACAGCAACTTGAGGCAACTTAAAAAAAAATACACGTAAAAGTTAAATGCCGACGTTTTCAAAATGGACGCCGAAGAGACGTTTGACACATTTATGCGCGAGCTAAATATTCAAGCCATCGCTGATACTGACGCAGCCGACGAGGTAGGACGACAGTTAACCCTACTTCCTGGTTTCCTTTCCCCTCTTTACTTAAAACGTCAGTCAACTTTACGCATTTATTCACGTATTTTAATTTGCTTTTAAACCAAATGAACCAACACACTGAGAATGAGGAGGATTTTTGGGGTAGGAAAACGATGATAAATGCACTTTTTGTGAGCCGCATTTTGGATAAAAGCGTCAGCCGAATGACATGTGATGTAACGTAATAATGTAATGATAATAAATATCAAACTAAATGTCAATGTTTTTTCGTTTTTTTAGTATCGTTTCATGCTCAAGTATTTGTAAGGTCAAAGGTCAAAGGTGACACCTCCCATGCCTTCTTTACAGAGTAGTCGAAACTAGGATCAACGTTATAGATGGATTATTGAAAAATCGATAAAACCGTATTCCTTGTATGCCCATATATAGGCTTATTACTTTCTCACCAGGTCTTCGCTGTGTCGCCACACGACGACGATGATGAAGAAGACGACGATGATGGCGATGGCGACGACGACGACGATGATGATGATGATGACGTTCCCCATTCTCTGCTGCGCTACTTTGAAACCTCGAGAAGCAGAGCGGCAGCTTGTGAGAAACTCCTCCTGGAGGAGCTCCGAGGTATGAGTGACGACTGTTCGATGCCCAACACACAGGACTATGTATTTCTGCATGTGTACACTATGAAGACAGACCTACTGAGCACGTTCCCCTACGATGATGGATGTGTGTGGTTGTTGTTGTTGTTGTTGTTGTGTGTGATTTGCCTCCCAGACTTCCCCACCGACGCCACGATGAACTTCCCGTTTGAAGTCGACGGCGACGCGAGGAGACTGAACGAGCGGGTTCGTGTTTTTTTTTTTCCTTCTTTTTCTCGTCTGTCCAGAAGAAGTTTCTGGCGACCTGCCTCTGAAGTTTCTCTTCGATTGCAGGTGGAGGACGAGGAGCACAACGCTCCCACTGACACCCGCCTCCCACCCACGGAGACAGAAGCTCTTTTCACTCGCAGTGTGTCAGCGTGTCCCAACAATGGAGGTGCGGTCCAAATTCAGAAGTACATCAACTGGACTTTTTGTAAAACAAAAAAACTAAAATATGTGGTGAAACCCAGCTTCATTTAAGACACGCTGGGTGGTGAAGGCAAAGTAAAAGTCCTTTTCCCAGGTGAAGCCTACAAATTCTGGGCAACACTTTTTACTTGTGAATAAAAAGCACGATTCATCTAACGTCAGAATCCGAAAACATTTTTTATTGCCAATTCTAGGTTTTCACTTTGAAGGAATTTGCTAAAAATAAAAATAAAAATATGTGTTGTGGAAAAACAAGAATTGTAAACAATAGACAACATATATTAAAACAAAATATACTTTATATATATTTTCAATATATCTGAATTAAAAAAATACTTAGAGCTATATCCAGTTTTTAGGCAGTGGTGGTTTTGTGCAGAAAAAAAATGCTAAATTGTCCAAAGAATGTGCAATGGTTAACCCTAAAGTATAAAAAGAACATGCACAGAGATATGCCCAAAAGTGTGTTTTATAAAAATATATATATGTTAATGTAACACAGTGTCAATGAGAGGCCATGCATGTTCAATATTGTGGTTAAAGGACATTAGAATCATTTCACTACGGATCCCTGCTGAAGGTCTGATGTAATACAACAGCTGGCCACAAGAGGTCACCGCTGACTCATTTCTTGTCTCATTAATGACTTTAGTGAGGGAGAGCGATGATGAAGATGTACACACGATCCCACTTGTTGAAAAGAAGTCAAAACTGTGATGGTAATGAGGCTTTTTTGGCAACTTTTTTTTTAATATATAAAATTCTGAATTTATCATTTTGAAGAACCATCACGGCTGAAACCACCAGTCTAATTTTCAGTATATTCCCACTGAGCTCCTGCTGCTCCAATCATTCATGTGAGATCGCCCAGTATTTATTTCTTAATGCATTATTTACGAGGCAATTTGTTTTCCAGAATCAGAACAAGATTTATTGCCGAGTTGTTATTATTATTATTATTATTATTGGTTATTCACTACTACAGGATTTTTACCTCGGTGTTTGCTGCATATTGTAAACATGAAAAGGGAAATAAAAGAGCACTGCGAAAGTCGACAACATAAAGATTATAACAAGTATATTAAAAGAAAGAGGACGCGTGAAAGGCACAAAGATATGACAACAATTCTAAATACATAATATAACCACATTGTGCATGGTTTCCCTGCTCACAGCGCTAATAACAAAGCCACACACGGTGAAGGAGGAGGAGCTAAAGAGACAAATAGAACGAGACTTCCAGACGGAGCTGAAGAAGATGATGGAGGTGGAGAAGGTGAGTCAGTCTGGACCCCCTGAACGTTCATTACTTGTCATAATCATTCATTAATATAGCAGACGTGGATCATTTGGATAATAACGGAAACCGCCATCTCGTTTATTTCTTCGTCGTTGTGTCTCCAGCTCCGTCAGAAGGAAGTGGAGCTGATGGGGAAGAGAGCTCAGGAACAGCTTGACCAGGAGTGGCTGCTCCAGCAGGTAAACGCCGCTTGCACCGTGATGTTCAGCCACCACAGAAGAAGAAGAGGAGTTAATTAACCTCTGGGACTTAGTTAGTAAATCGTACGCGAAAAAACCTGCGCTTGTTTGGGGGATTTTTGAGGTTCTCTGAAGTCAAATACCAGATTATTATAATCTATATGTAGAAGTCACAGTTCCATTTTATTAGGTGTTAAATTAAATGTTAAATGTTTTTTTTGCTTTGGTTTAACTCCGGTTTCTTTCTTCACCGTTTTAGGAACTGATGAGCGATTTACAGAGACGAGTGAAGGAAGAGAGGAGGAAGAGGGAAGAGGAGCAGAAGAGGATGAAGGATGAGGAGGACAAAAGGACACGGGAAGAGGAGAACATCAAGATGGAGGCGGAGAGGAAAGGAATGGAGGAAGAGAGGAGGAGGAGGAAGGAAGAGGAAGAGAGAAGAATAGAGGAGACAAAACTTAAGAAAGAGAAGGAGAGGAAACGCGAGGAGGAGGAAAAGAGGAGAGGAATAGAGGAAGAGATGAAGAGGAAGGAAGAGGAAGAGAGAAGAATAGAGGAGATGAAACTTAAAAAAGAGGAGAGGAAACGAGAGGAGGAGGAAAAGAGGAGAGGAATAGAGGAAGAGATGAGGAGGGAGGAAGAGAGGAGAATAGAAGAGAGGAAACGCAAGGAGGAAAAGAGGAGAGTAGAGAGGGAGGAGAAGAAGAAGAGAGAAGAGGAAAAAAACAAGATAGAGAAGGAAAAGAGGAAGCTGGAGGAGGAGATGAGAATGATGAAGGAGGAAAAAGAGAGGGAGAAGAAGGAAGAGGAGGAGGAGGAGAAGAGGAAAATGGAGGAGGAAAGAATAAAGATAGAAGAAGAGGCAAAGAAGAAGGTGGAGAAAGAAAAAAGAAAAATGGAGGAAGACATAAGCCAGAAGGAGGAGGATAATAGTAAAATAGAGGAAGAGGTGAGAATCACTGTGGAGAGAAAGAAGGAGGAGACGAGGAAAAAGAATGAAAAGGAAGAAGAGACTGAGGAGAGGAAGAAGGAGGAGGAGACGAGGAAAAAGAAAGAAAAGGAGGAAGAGACTGAGGAGAGGAAGAAGGAGGAGGAGACGAGGAAAAAGAAAGAAAAGGAGGAAGAGACTGAGGAGAGGAAGAAGGAGGAGGAGACGAGGAAAAAGAAAGAAAAGGAGGAAGAGACTGAGGAGAGGAAGAAGGAGGAGGAGACGAGGAAAAAGAAAGAAAAGGAGGAAGAGACTGAGGAGAGAAAGAAGGAGGAGACGAGGAAAAAGAATGAAAAGGAGGAAGAGACTGAGGAGAGGAAGAAGGAGGAGGAGACGAGGAAAAAGAAAGAAAAGGAGGAAGAGACTGAGGAGAGGAAGAAGGAGGAGGAGACGAGGAAAAAGAAAGAAAAGGAGGAGGCTCTGAAAAAGTTGCATGCAGAGTTGAGGAAGAACGAAGAGGAAGCTAAAACTAAAGAAGAACCAAGACCCATCGTGGAGGAGGAGAAGAGGAAAAGAGAAGATGAAAGGAAAACAAAAGAGGGAGAACGGAGGAGGA
>NC_046971.1:3838871-3937423 GCF_009769545.1 Cyclopterus lumpus | reverse complement strand
TGTGTGTGTGTGTGTGTGAGTGTGTGTGTGTGATACAGAGAGAGAGTGAGAGAGGGAGAGAGAGAGAGAGAGAGAGAAAGCTCCTACAGACCAGATCCATCAGCAGCTCCAATGGGTTTGACCCTCACAGGTTAACCACGGCCATTAATTTAAGAGCTTCCCTCCCCTTCCTCCCCACTTCCCCGCACTACCTCGAGTGGAGGGAGGACAGGCCTCTGTGTGTGTGTGTGTGTGAGAGAAAGACACACACACACACACACACACACAAAGAGCTGTTGACAAGAAGAAATAGAGCGAGATCAAACGTTCTGCCGGCTGAAAAATGGAGTCGGCGGTCACGTATGTTCCCCGGCAGAGATCTGCACACTTGTTGTTATTCTAATCGCTCAACACTGATGTTCTCCTCCTCCTCCTCCTCCTCCTCCTCCTCCTCCTCCTCCTCCTCCTCCGGAATGGATGGACCCGACCGGCTCACCATCGGTCCATCTTCTTGTTTTTTTTTCCCTCTCCCGTTGGCTCGGGTGTAATATTCTTAAAACCCGATTTTTGTGTTCCTTTCCAGGGAAATCTAACTTAGGACCGTCCCGTCAGAATTAAGTAAGAACACATGTCGGCTCCCACCAACGTGCAGTGGGGGCGGTCGAGGCTTATGTGAGTAAAGCGTTTCATTAATTTACAACCGATAAAAGACACTTGATAATAATAATGTATCAGTTTTCCTCCCGGCAGTTATTCAGATATTATTCCCGACCGATGCAACGACCTTCCTCTTGTTCTGTGACCTTTCGGAGAACATTAATACTTGTTTCTGTCTCAGTTTTTTTCTTTTTGTAATATTGAAGATCATTTTTCAACGCCATTTGGACACCAAGACGCGAGCTGCTCAACTTTAAAAAATAAAATAAAATATATATATATATAAATATATATATTTTTCGACAGTTCTATTAAAATGCATTCATTCAAGGGGCTTTTTACGTTTTGTAAAAGAAAAATAAGTTTTCATATAAAAATTAAATAGTGTTCAGAGACAAGCACTCTATTTAAATATATTAAACTTGTTTAAGGGCCAAAGATCTCGATAGTTCTACCCGCCACCGCCCCCTCGTGGTCAGTTGAGGCACATACGTGTTAAAAGCTCATGAAGCTCAATCCACAGGCTCCAGAACATATGAAAATATATTTATTATGGCATTAATAACAATTTAGTGTTCATACAATACAGACAATATTACATAATACACAGATTTATGTAATATTAATATATTAGAAATTGCTTTGATTTATTAATCTTTGTGTATTCTTCACATTATAAAATATGCACTCCAGTTATTCACAGTGCCGATTGGTACATTTACCGTCAGTAGTTCCAATATTAAATTACATAATATATAAAGAGGTGTAGAAATCGGACCAGTTGTGTTAACAAGCAAACACAAGGTGGCCACGCCCCTAAAGCATACCAGCTGATTGGCCGCCAATCAGGAAGTCCTGTGACCTTTGTGACCTCAGAAGTTTTTCCTCCCTGAAACACAGGATTAAAAAAATATATATACAAAAAGCACCATCAGCTGTCCCGATGCTACGGCCCTGTTTGTGTTGTTCAACCCCCCCTCAGACTCTACGAGGTCCTCGTGGCTCTTAGGAATCAGGGTGTGCAGGAGGTCCCTTATTCTGAAGTGGTCCACAACGGGCCCGGGGGGCGGCTTGCAGCAGGATGCCTCACAAATCCGATTAGGAAAGAAACCGGGACCCGGACCCTCTGCTGCCGCCTGTCACTCAGAGCCGGAGAGAGCCGGGGTCCGGTTACCACAGATGTCAGGGTGGAATGGAAGTGTGTGTGTGTGTGTGTGTGTGTAGTTTGCTTGTATGCATGTTTTAGGTCACACACACACACACACACACACACACACACAGGGTCCCTTGGTAAATGTGGTCCAATCCACCGTAACCAATGGAGTAATCTAACCGGCTATTACCTAATCACTGATGTCACCTCCCTCTCGAGCGGCGTAGGGGCCGACGGGGTTTTGAGGGTCGACCCCCGGAAGTAAAGCGTCGCTGTGGTTCGGTTGACGGACAAAAACAACAACAACAACAAACAACACTGAGGGCATTCCGGTCCTTTCTGGATTGAATATTAAAGAAGACATTTTTTAGGTTATTTACACGTGCATGAGCTTTTTAATTTATTTTTTGTTCTTTTGTTTATTGGTTTGAACCTCCTTTTATACACATTTCCTTTTATTTAAAAATGATTTATTATTATTGAAATGCAGTTTAAGGTTGATGATGCATTTCCCATTAAATTGAACTTTATTCCAGACATATTAGATTATATTAGATATTATATTATTCCATTCATCCCCTGGGGGAAATGTCTTTGTAGCAGCAGCAAGCATGCTTACAATATATACAATACAATAAAATAAAATAAAACATTACATATCACATTTAAATAATAAAAATAAATTAAAATTAAAATTAAAAATGAATATTAAATAAATAAATAAATACAAATGGGTCCATATCAACAAGACAAATACGATAAAAGGGCAAAACGGTGATAAAATCATTGCGGTTCAAGACATTGCATTTTTATGAGATTGTAAATACATATAAATATATAAATATATATATATTTCTGTGTGTTGGGAACTGGTTCTCAGGCTTCTTCCCCCGATCAGCATGAAATCCGGGGAATCCGTGCCGTCACACACACACACACACACACACACACACACACTCATAATTCACCACCACATACTTCGGTGATGTCACTTTTTAACGCTATTTATTATTATTTTCTTCGTTCGTCTCTCGAATTCGTAATAAATATCTGCTGATGGAAACGAACAGCATGAACAGATTTCTTACTTCATTAATCAAGTAGTCTGCGTAATTATATTATTATTATTATTATTATTATTTATCAACAGTCTTGCTTCCGGACTGTGATTGGAGGGGAACAAAAAATTATAATTAAAAGGCCAATAGAAATAACATCTGACATTTATTCACATAAGTCACTCAAACGTGGAAATAAAAAAATAAATAAAAAAAATCTCTCTTTTCGAAGGCTTTTTTGGGACGACACAATTGTTAATCTTAAAACGCTTCAAAATTCATGTCAGCAATGCTCCTTTGTTGTTGTTGTTGTTGTTGCCAGCTGGAGGGGCGGAGCCAGAGGGGAATAAAACATGTGCAGGCAGCGTGGAGGTCAGCGGGGTCACACCAGCATCTCAGCGACTCGCCGTCACCCCCCCCCCCCCCCCCCCCCCCCCAAGTCATATGTCATGAGTTGATTGGAGGGTTTTTCAGATTAAGAGAGGTGGGAGACGAGGATTTATTGTCGACCTCATCTTGGAGGCCGTGAACTCTCCTCTTCAGGCCGCGTTGAGACTTCTTTGCTCTCTGAACATTTTAAGAAGACCTTTCCTCCGGGTCACGTGACCTAAGAAGACCCAAGGCGTTACTGTGTTATAGTACATTTATTAAATGTACCTTTATATATATACACTTCCTTATTATTGAAGATACGTTTATTATTAATGAAGAGGCATTTTTTTATTATTCCAAGTGAGCACCGATAGAAAAGGTGACTATGCTTCTTTATGCTAATGATATATATTATATATATTATAATATAATATATATTATATATATATATATATATATATATATATATGTGCTTACTTTTTAAGATGATGATAATGAGAATATGTATCACAGGTATGTGCGTCAAATTACATTCATTGGACGTGGCTACAGTACATCTAGTTGAATTCAGTGTCATGTGGTAAATTGAGTTCTGCTTGAGGCCACTAGATGGCGCCACAGGATCATCCCCCTTTGCTTGAGTCAGATTAATATACAGACAAACACATGCTGAACTTATTGTTTTTTTTTTACTGACAATATCTCAAGTGTCTACGTTGAGGGAGCTCCAAACGCGACGGCACAACATTATATTTTACATTAATAATGTGCCTCTAACTTTTAAAAAAGGAGGAAGTGATGAACGTTTCACGCCATCTGCTGGTCAAACAGTGTAGAGCTTAACTCACATAATGCCTTTTTATCACCTCTGCAACAAAAGGTGATAATTAACAATTAACGCTTGCTTGCTTTTATTAAAACCGCAGGAATTTCATATAAATGTGTGCATTGTACGTATGTTTGTGTACAAAACAAGACTATTATTGGTCTTTACTGGTTGAACAATCAACCTCATATTGGAATCACCTCTGTATTTATTCCCTTTATTGCACAAAATCCATAACTGTAAATATATATATATTTTTAATATATATATATATATATATTTTTTTTTTTGTAATATATATATATATATATATATATATATTATTATTATTTTTTGTAAAATATATATATATTATTTCTTTGTAAAAATATTTATATATATTAATATACTGAATTGTATGATTAAAATGTCCTTATTATGTCAGTGTTGGAATAAATATTAAATATTTAACAAACACACACACACACACACGATATTATTAGTGCAGTGATTATTGTAATCTGTTCATAAACGCGCCCCATGTGCAATAAATGCTAATATTCCACTACGTCTATGTCAGAGTTGTGTCTACAGTTGGTTCTGCTGCCACCTGGTGGCCAAAAAACACCGTCAACGTTGCATAAGAGAAAAAACAAGTTTACAGTCCGATCAGAATCAGTTTGACTTCACAGGAAGCAGAAGATATTGAATCAGATGAGAGAGGAGACGGTGGATTGTCTTACAGCTTTGGAAGTAAACATTGTAACAATCATATATTTATATTTATATAGAAGTGGAAAGACCAGGTGCTCCAGTGAAAATATTGATGTATTGCCGGAGTCACATTTTTTTTATTAGCTTGTTCTGCAGGATATATATTTTAAATGAGTTTAAAGCTGTGATTTATGACAAAGACAAAGGGATTCAATGCAACCCGAGACCGGTGGCATCTTATTGGAAAATAACTTTTTCCAGGGGAACGAGTTCTCCATCGCTTCCTCGTTCTGAGAGAGAGAACCGGTTCCCCCTCCGGTTCCCTCGTTAGACGTGTGGAAGTCTCATTCAACACCAGCGGAGTCTGGACTCTTATTCCATTTAATTGGCGTAATCCAACAATCTGACACGTCAATTAAACCAGAAACATGAAAAGACTGCCACCAAAAAGTTACGTTTCCTCGATTTCCATCATGCAAGCAGCAAACTGTAAAGACGACAGCGTTTTCAAAATGATAAAATAATATCATTTACGTAATGACTCACTCGGGCGCCTCTTGTTCTGTGCGTACGAGCGTAGCGTTTCGCGGCAGCTGGGACGTACGACATCGTCTTTTTTCTGTTTTAAAGATGAATCACCGATATTCTCGGCTGAGCGAGCCTCCTCCCTTCACGCGGATGAACAAGGAGGTGGGAGGACGGAGACGAGTAACTCGAAGCAGGAGGTGCAGATGACTGAAGGTGGTGGGGCTACATGGGGACATGTTGTGCATCCCCGGCTGCATGGCGCTGATGTTGGAACAGAAATGACAAAAAAAAAAGGTTTACGACCAAACAAGGCGGCGGGTGTCTTTATGTCCCTCTGGACGCTATAATGGTCGCTCCTCTTGAAACAGGAAGTAAAGGACTCCTTCTCCAGGGCCGTGTGACACAACAATAGTGGACATTCCTCATTACATTTAGCTGCTTACGTTGTGGCCTCCATCTGCTTCCCCCAAGGGCTACAGGCTACAGGCTATAAGCTACGGGCTATAAGCTACGGGCTACAAGCTACGGGCGACAGGCTATAGGCTACGGGCTACAGTCTACGGGCTATAAGCTATGGGCGACGGGCTATAAGCTACGGGCTATAAGCTACGGGCTACAGGCTACGGGGTATAAGCTATGGGCTATAAGCTACGGGCTACAGGCTATAAGCTACAGGCTACAGGCTATAAGCTACGGGCTATAAGCTACGGGCTACAGGCTACGGGCGACGGGCTATAAGCTACGGGCTACAAGCTACAAGCGACGGGCGACGGTCGACTGGCTATAAGCTACAGGCTACAGGCTATAAGCTACAGGCTACGGGCTATAAGCGACGGGCTACGGGCTATAAGCTACAGGCTACGGGCTATAAGCGACGGGCTATAGGCTACGGGCGACGGGCTATAAGCTACGGGCTACGGGCTATAAGCGACGGGCTATAGGCTACGGGCGACGGGCTATAAGCTACGGGCTACGGGCTATAGGCTACGGGCGACGGGCTATAAGCTACGGGCGACGGGCTATAGGCTACGGGTGACGGGCTACAGACGTTTGACGATATTTCCCCTGTTGAAAATGAATTATTTCATCACATTGTTTCAGCGTTCATGTGCTGCAGTTATTTCTTTAAACGCCTCCTTTTAGTTTGACCTCTGGCTCCCTTTTAGTTTGACCTCTGGCTCCCTTTTAGTTTGACCTCTGGCTCCCACGCTTCCCTCCGGTCGGTGGCGTGCATGCGGCGCCCGAGCGGCGCTTCTACGTTCGCACTCTTTGAACTTTTTGTTCTTGCGCAACATCACTTCTCAGTAAAAATGGCAGAGATATTATCGCTTGGCGCGGGGCCAAGCCTCATAAACAGAATGAGAATAACAAACTATGACGGAGCGTATATCAATACATTGATCACATTCTTTTTTGTTGAATAATTAGTGAACTGTTTGAATCATTTTTTGTTACATTGTTGAACAAAACTTATTCATGAAACATTATCATTAAATGTTTTGACCTTTTGATTTACAGAATGTGATTTTACAGGGTAAAAAGAAGAGTTACATTTTTTTATTTTTCTAATTTTTTTCTCCATTTCTATAGGTGCTCGTGTGTTGTGCAGTATTCGGCTCTGAAGTAGCCGTTCAGAAATTTCCTTTTTTTTGTTGCATTCTGGCTGAGTGCCAGCTGTTCAGCCGGTCCTCAACATTTACAATAAAAGGAAGTAAATTAGCTATTAAGCGTTATGATTATATTTTTGGATATGCTCTTCGTCTGCTGCTGCGGTTACAAAAACATAAAAATGCACACATACAAATCATCCAAATGCTCAAAAGTTACTTAAAAAAAATTGAATGCAACGCGTCTACTTTACTCTAAGCCCCGCCCACCTCCCTTTTCGCCACATTACTCCTCCTGCAGAATATTTTTAAATCTGCCGTCATGATTACTTGCTGTATGAAAAATGTTGCATCGCCGTCATGAATCATTTATCACAACTTCGTGATGGCTTTTTAAAAGGTCGCCGTGAACGAGTCAATTGGATCTCCTGAAGCGGAACCATCTGTTCTGCTCTTGTCTCCGGAACGGGGGCCCCGGACCGCCATCCAGACCAGTTTGACAGTTTAGTTGTGAAACTCCCAGATGTGGAGAACTCAGCTGACTTATTTCCTCGCTGGCTTGTATTCTTTATTGATAGTTTGCCTTGTTGTGATGATCATTCATTATTCATAACTCGTCTAGTTACATAGTAGAAACTGTGAGAGTAATGTCGGCTACTCCTCATTCAACATGTCATGCAGGATTTGATTAAAATATCTGGACTAAATATTTACTTAAATTGCAATCATACATTGCAATTAAATATTAATGCTTGATTTTAAATGTAGATATTTATTTCCACTTGGCCTTTAAAAAAAAATAGAGCTCCCCCCTAAAGCATCCCCTGCTTTATATGCTTAATGATACTTCTATACAACCAGAGGAGTCGCCCCCTGGTGGTCAGTAGAGATAATGCAGCTTTAACACATGAAGCATAGACTTCTATACAACCAGAGGAGTCGCCCCCTGGTGGTCAGTAGAGAGAGAATGCAGCTTTAACACATGAAGCATAGAGTTCTACACAACCAGAGGAGTCGCCCCCTGGTGGTCAGGAGAGAGAATGCAGCTTTAACACATGAAGCATAGAGTTCTATACAACCAGAGGAGTCGCCCCCTGGTGGTCAGGAGAGAGAATGCAGCTTTAACACATGAAGCATAGAGTTCTATACAACCAGAGGAGTCGCCCCCTGGTGGTCAGGAGAGAGAATGCAGCTTTAACACATGAAGCATAGACTTCTATACAACCAGAGGAGTCGCCCCCTGGTGGTCAGGAGAGAGAATGCAGGTTGCATCCAGCACATCAACATTCCAAGCAAATCAGGTCATCGGAGACACTTGCTGTTAAGATTTCATATTTCCTCCCGAGCTGCACTTCCACCGGCGATTCATTTAAAACGCTGATTATCATTTTTTAAAAGGCGAGCCCGTGCCCGGCCGGCCCAGCCGGACCTCAGCTGTGGCGCCGCTCTCCAGAGGACGCTCGGCAGGAAAGCAGCCGATTACGATTCAACGTGGGCGTCTCGAGACGACCGCTCAGCTCTTCCAATAGTGTCAACACATTATTGATCATTAGCGATGCGGTCGTTAAAAAAGTGTGTCACGTCTAGAATTTAAAGAAAGGCAGCAGTCATCCCTCAGGGTTACTTACGGCTTCATCTGTGGTCATGAACAGAACCCCACACACACACACACACACACCGTGACATGGACTCTATGACCTTTTGCAAAAATATTAAACCTTCGAATGAAACTATAATCCGAGTCGTTTTATGTTGTTGTAGAGAAGTAGAGATGAGCCCGTGGGCAAGATGAGGCAATTATGGGGGTATTTATGGTATTAACATGGTGAAATGGTTTTGTATCCCCGAGGCTCAAACTAGTTCTGGGACTTTCCCCCTTTCTGTTACGACACAATTAAAAGATAAAACACGTAAACGTTACGCTCGAGTGGGACGGGGAGGATAACGTTACACAGGGACCAGACGAGAAATGTGAGAAGAGGAGGCGACGGAATTAAAAAGAAGATAAAACGAGAGAACAATGAGCATATACAGCTCAGCTTTTTGCTGAATAATCATTTTAGGGTGCCAAAAATTTTACAATTTCATGAACTGAAAAACACACTTTGAAAAGAGTCCTAGACCGGAACGCCGGTGTGGTAGCAACCTGTCAATCGCAGTAAGCCCCGCCCTAAAGCATCCCCTGCTTTATGGTCTGTTTGACTCTAAATGATCATAATTTACTAAATGAACATCACGCTGTATTGAAAAAGACTTGAAACTATAGATTGAGACCAAAAACTAATGTTTACAATGTTTACTGAGGGAATACATCAAGAGAAGTAGAGTCATTTATATAGACTTCTATACAACCAGAGGAGTCGCCCCCTGGTGGTCAGGAGAGAGAATGCAGCTTTAACACATGAAGCATAGACTTCTATACAACCAGAGGAGTCGCCCCCTGGTGGTCAGGAGAGAGAATGCAGCTTTAACACATGAAGCATAGACTTCTATACAACCAGAGGAGTCGCCCCCTGGTGGTCAGTAGGGAGAATGCAGCTTTAACACATGAAGCATAGACTTCTATACAACCATAGGAGTCACCCCCTGGTGGTCAGGAGAGAGAATGCAGCTTTAACACATGAAGCATAGAGTTCTATACAACCAGAGGAGTCGCCCCCTGGTGGTCAGGAGAGAGAATGCAGCTTTAACACATGAAGCATAGACTTCTGTACAACCAGAGGAGTCGCCCCCTGGTGGTCAGGAGAGAGAATGCAGCTTTAACACATGAAGCATAGACTTCTATACAACCAGAGGAGTCGCCCCCTGGTGGTCAGGAGAGAGAATGCAGCTTTAACACATGAAAATAATAGACTTCTATACAACCAGAGGAGTCGCCCCCTGGTGGTCAGGAGAGAGAATGCAAGGCCCTTATTTATTTATTTATATATATATAGACATATATAATATAATATAAGATATTTTGCATGTGAATGGGACAGTATGTAGTTTTACTTGGAGGGAGACCTGATGGGAGGGGCTGGGATTTATTTGGTTGCCCCCCCCCCCCCCCCCCCATCCCAGTGGTATTAATGCCACTCTGTAACAAAAAAAAAATCCAAAGACATCGGCAGCCATTGAACCAGAAGCCAGCGGATAGATCGGGGCAGCAGCAGTCAATAGGCCATTATGTGGCTGAGATAAGGTTAATGCCCCGGCAGCAGGAGGCCGGTCCTCACCGGGCGCCGAAGACAAAAGGTCAAACATATTCACCGGCTCCTCTGAAACTTATTTTATTCGCACACCCCCATCGGGGTTTGATGGGACTTGGCACTGCGGGCCGGGCTTGGCTTACGTGACCTTTTGAAATAGTATTTAGCTGTAAGAACTGTAAGAACAGCCCTGGTGTGTGTGTGTGTGTGTGTGTGTGTGTGTGTGTGTGTGTGTGTGTATAAACACTTGAGTACTCTCCCACCGCATCCAGCGCTGCTTTTCAGTTTGTCAGGAATGAGCTTAGTCGCCACAGGAAGGGATGAATGAGCTCTTCAAAACCCACTAAACGCTCTCACGCTACGGAGAAGAAGACACTCACACACACACACACACACACACACACACACACACACACACACACACACGCACACGGTCCTTGATGCCATCTAAAAAGCAGTAAATATTCTCTCCAACCGAAAACCTATTCCAGTACAGAGGAGGTCCTTCTGAAGAAAATAAAAAAAAAAGGTGTCTGGAAGTTCCCACTGAAGGCTCGAGCTAAGATAACAGCAATTAGACAATATTTGACCAGGATAACGGTCGGAAGGTAAATACTTCCGAGGCCTTTTGAGGTCTGTGGAATCTGAGGTATGCAGGGTGCCGGGCACTCGACGCGTCGGCCGAAACCCTCAAGCGAGGAGGTGAGAGATTAGATGTCCTTCTCTGAAATGCGTCGACGCTGCAGGAAACGGTCTAATTGACTTTTCTTTTTAAAAAGGCATGCGCAGAATGTGTTCCTCAAACAGCGGCCGGAGATAAAGCGCTGGTTTTTTATTTTATTGTGCCGGAGACGTGCACAATAAAAAAAAACGTGCAAACGTGCACAATAAATGCCAAAGATACCCCAAAAAAAAACCAGAGTGGGGGACTTGAATGAGTGGAGAGCCAGCGGGATGACGTCTTCTTTGTCGTTTGCAGTCCGTGAGCTTTTTCACACAAAAGAAGAATGAGTCATTCAACGCTTCACCTTCCTGATGTAGAATAATGCACGGAGAGAAAAAAGAAAAGAAACGTGTACAGAGCTCCTTCTGCTTCCGTGTATGGTGTACAGTCCACAGTCAGGTTGAGCTGGAATCCAAAGATAACACCTAGAAAGACTGAGTCGGGCTGTCGCATGCCAAAACCGAAGGAGACCGATACACGACGACGTCATCGCGTCAGGAAGCGGAGCGCGGAAATCTCAACGAAGCCGAAAACGTTCATACGTACGCGTGCATCAAAAGACTCGGGAGCTTTAACGCGGGAGGCTCGACTTGTTTCTCGTCTTATTCGCAGCTCAAAGACTCGCCGACGAACAAGATCCTTAAAGCTCCATTCTGGTCCGAGGCCGTAGAAAGAGGACGGGCATCATTTAAGAAAGCGCAAAGAAAGACTCCAGTGCAACACTCTTTAACTGCAGCAAAGAGCATTGAAAAGCATTGAAGAGCATTGAAGAGCATTGAAACGAATTGAAGAGCATTGAAGAGCATTGAAACGAATTGAAGAGCATTGAAAAGCATTGAAAAGCATTGAAGAGCATTGAAACGAATTGAAGAGCATTGAAAAGCATTGAAAAGCATTGAAGAGCATTGAAGAGCATTGAAGAGCATTGAAACGAATTGAAGAGCATTGAAGAGCATTTGAAAAGCATTGAAGAGCATTGAAGAGCATTGAAGAACATTGAAGAGTATTGAAGAGCATTGAAGAGTATTGAAAAGCATTGAAGAGCATTGAAGAGCACTGAAAAGAATTGAAAAGCATTGCTTCATTGCTTCATTGTTTCATTGCTTTTCAATATCTGAAGCATCTAACAGGCCTGCATGTTACCAAAAGTTAAAAGTTCACAAAATCAACACTTTTTCCTCTGAAGAAATGGAACAAATGTATGTGTGCATCACAAATATATGGTGGAAACATGATCCGTTAATATATATAGTAATATAATATTTTATATAATAATGCATTTGAATAATTTGTTATGAGTGTAATTATATTCCCCACTATTCCACTTTTTAAATATTTATTTTGTAAAACAGTGATAATATTCCTGCAAAGTAAACACTAATACATTGCAAGTATTTGTATCAGCTAAATGCACCAAAAGTACTAGAAGTAGAATAGACAAAAGTGTGGTAAAATAAACAGTAATAAATTGTTATTCTATTCGTAGTAACAACTACATAATCTTGTTTTTAATATCTCAATAGTAATTTGGACATAGCTGTGCAACCTTCTAACGATAAAACTACATTTTGTGGCCACAATCTTGGAGGTAATTGGCCTTTTAACTTTGTAGAGAGGTGCCCGCGGTTGCCATGGTGACAGACCCACTTTGGTCAGAACTCATGATTCGCAGACATTTATTTGTCCGCATGTCACAAATTCAAGGTCCTTGTAGCAATATGTTGCTGTGAAAGTGTTTTTTTTTTGGTGTTTTTTTTTAATCAAACACTTAAAAAGTTAAACCCCACTTTTTTTTCACAACACTCTTGAACTGGATTCTAAAAAAAAGACAGCGTTTAGAAATAAAAAGAGGAGTGACGTGAGATCCTTTGAAAAGTATTCTGACGATTTAAAAAACAGAATTAGAGTCTTTTATTTTTAACGACAGCTCAAATTGCTACGTGAAATATGAAATGTAAATAGTCCGATACTCTCCTCAGGAGGTCAAAACGGAGATGAAAAGAAAGAAGCACGATGACTCTTGGAAAACATGACTTTAAATTAACGTTAATGCTGCCAAGTAATTAGACAACTTTCACTTCCTCGTTTTATAAGCTGAAAATATGTCAAAAGTTGTGTTTAAAGATGGTTTCACTGCTCCCAAGAGGCAACAGAAGGTTTAAGTGACACGAGGGGGTGGAGCTTATAGTTAAATAAAATAAAAAGATGTATATCTAGGTGACTAAAATGATACAATTAACTTGGATGAACTGAAAACAGTGTGAAAGGGTTAAAGTTGTAAGACGAACACAGTGGCGACCTGTCAATCAAGGTCACATTAGTCATTTTATATAGACTTCTATACAACCAGAGGAGTCGCTCCCTGGTGGTCGGTAGAGAGAATGCAGCTTTAACACATGAAGCATAGACTTCTATACAACCAGAGGAGTCGCCCCCTGGTGGTCAGTAGAGAGAATGCAGTTTTAACACATGAAGCATAGTCTTCTATACAACCAGAGGAGTCGCCCCCTGGTGGTCAGGAGAGAGAATGCAGTTTTAACACATGAAGCATAGTCTTCTATACAACCAGAGGAGTCGCCCCCTGGTGGTCAGGAGAGAAAATGCAGCTTTAACACATGAAGCATAGTCTTCTATACAACCAGAGGAGTCGCCCCCTGGTGGTCAGGAGAGAGAATGCAGCTTTAACACATGAAGCATAGTCTTCTATACAACCAGAGGAGTCGCCCCCTGGTGGTCAGTAGAGAGAATGCAGTTTTAACACATGAAGCATAGTCTTCTATACAACCAGAGGAGCCGCCCCCTGGTGGTCAGGAGAGAAAATGCAGCTTTAACACATGAAGCATGGTCTTCTATACAACCAGAGGAGTCGCCCCCTGGTGGTCAGGAGAGAGAATGCAGCTTTAACACATGAAGCATAGTCTTCTATACAACCAGAGGAGTCGCCCCCTGGTGGTCAGTAGAGAGAATGCAGTTTTAACACATGAAGCATAGTCTTCTATACAACCAGAGGAGTCGCCCCCTGGTGGTCAGTAGAGAGAATGCAGTTTTAACACATGAAGCATAGTCTTCTATACAACCAGAGGAGTCGCCCCCTGGTGGTCAGGAGAGAGAATGCAGCTTTAACACATGAAGCATAGTCTTCTATACAACCAGAGGAGTCGCCCCCTGGTGGTCAGTAGAGAGAATGCAGTTTTAACACATGAAGCATAGTCTTCTATACAACCAGAGGAGTCGCCCCCTGGTGGTCAGTAGAGAGAATGCAGTTTTAACACATGAAGCATAGTCTTCTATACAACCAGAGGAGTCGCCCCCTGGTGGTCAGGAGAGAGAATGCAGCTTTAACACATGAAGCATAGTCTTCTATACAACCAGAGGAGTCGCCCCCTGGTGGTCAGGAGAGAGAATGCAGCTTTAACACATGAAGCATAGACTTTTATCCAAAGCGTCACTTTTGAAAACCGGAAGTTTTATTATGTTTGCCATTTATTGCAAACATGGGAGTGGAAAGAAAAGCCCTTTCAATGTGACTGCATGCAGTTTTAAAGTTTGTTTACATCCAGAAAATTGCTCCCTGCCCATCAACGGTTCTCACAGTTCTGACAGCATCTTTGGTCTTTCTATTGAAGATCCACGATTGCCGTGTCAAGCAACCCAATTTTTTGTTGTTGTTGTTGTGATCATTTTTACTGAGCGCTCCCTGGCGTGGTGGGATTTTCTTTAATGAAATACTGGCTGGTCTGGAGGAACCTACGCTTCAGATGATAAATACAGTTCATATTTTACGACCTCCTCATCCACGGCCCGCATATACATCCTAACGTCGTTTGAGCCCGGAGAGGCAGAAAGTGCCCCCCCCCCCTGATGTTGCATATCTGAATATGTTTACATCTCAAAACAGTTGATTTTATAATGCCACCACATAAGCTACAAAAAAGAATAAAAACCTTGCGTTTCTTTTTAAAAAACTATTTTTTTTAAAACCCACCTCACGCCGATGCATTGATTAGTTCACATGCATGAATCCCACAGACGTTCCAGATCCACAACTGAAATGGAGCATATTGTGTAATAAATGATCTGCCGCACTGGATCTCTCCTGTTGGTATATTTACAGCGCTCACTGTGCTCCTTGTTGAAATGAGTCATGATAATAGTACTTTAAAGCTGTAACCCCCCCCCCCCCTCCCCCCCTTTACTGGTGCAGACCATGCAAAGTCAAATATAAATGTGGCCATTGTTGCACAGCTGCTTTGGCGGCGCTTTCACCGTGTGACAGATTTATGGAGCTGCTTAATAAACCTCTTGGAAATCATTCAGGAGCAGCTTTTGAAACCTGACTGCAGAGAGAGAGGGTGTGTGTGTGTGTGTGTGTAAGTGTGTGTGATATCTCATCTCAGGATCCTCTGGCTGACCTCACTGTTTTCACAACATCTCGATTGCATTTAAATACTGGATGCCGGAGCCAAAACGAAGCCCTTTTATATGTTATAGGAACAAACCGTGTGATACGGCTGAAAAGACGGCTGTTGGATTCAGTTTGAGTTTTAATGATCATTTCTTTAAAACTGATATTACCGAATCTAAATCTTCAAATGACAGGACGTTACTTTTTTATTTTCTTCCTGTATTTAAACTGCATGCTCCAAACAGGGTTTCACTCATTTCTGCACAGCAATAAAATTAATTCACGTTGAAGCTTGCTCATGTTGTGTCAATCACACAATCACAGTGAACATTTAAAATCAGCAGTCATTTTTTAATTTTTTTTTACCAGTGTTGCATTATAATTGCATGAAGCAGAACTGATTGTAAAAGTCTTGTGCGTCGGCATGCCAACACTTGTGCATCGGCATGCTAACACTTGTGCATCGGCACGCTAACACTTGGGCATCGGCACGCTAACACTTGTGCATCGGCACGCTAACACTTGTGCATCGGCACGCTAACACTTGTGCATCGGCACGCTAACACTTGGGCATCGGCACGCTAACACTTGTGCATCGGCACGCTAACACTTGTGCATCGGCACGCTAACACTTGTGCATCGGCACGCTAAAACTTGGGCATCGGCACGCTAACACTTGTGCATCGGCACGCTAACACTTGGGCATCGGCACGCTAACACTTGGGCATCGGCACGCTAACACTTGTGCATCGGCACGCTAACACTTGTGCATCGGCACGCTAAAACTTGGGCATCGGCACGCTAACACTTGTGCATCGGCACGCTAACACTTGTGCATCGGCACGCTAACACTTGGGCATCGGCATGCTAAAACCTGGGCATCGGCACGCTAACACTTGGGCATCGGCACGCTAACACTCGTGCATCGGCACGCTAACACTTGGGCATCGGCATGCTAAAACTTGTGCATCGGCACGCTAACACTTGGGCATCGGCACGCTAACACTTGTGCATCGGCACGCTAACACTTGGGCATCGGCATGCTAAAACCTGGGCATCGGCACGCTAACACTTGGGCATCGGCACGCTAACGCTTGGGCATCGGCATGCTAACACTTGGGCATCGGCATGCTAAAACCTGGGCATCGGCACGCTAACACTTGGGCATCGGCACGCTAACACTTGGGCATCGGCACGCTAACACTTGGGCATCGGCATGCTAACACTTGCGCATCGGCACGCTAACACTTGGGCATCGGCATGCTAACACTTGCGCATTAGCCTCCTAACTAAACATTAAGTGCGGCTGACGGGAATGTTATTAGTTTTTACGGTTTTATTTTGTTATGAACGTAATCACCAAATTCTTTTTAAGTTAATTTACTCAGCAATTGGCAATGCACCCCGATTCACCCGATGCTAGAAATGTGGCTAAAATAACTCCATTTGGTCAGCTCCATGTCAGCTTTAGTTGCTCCCTTGTTTTAGTGCTTCTTTACTACCTGCAGACCGTCTCCACGCGGACGTGTTTGGACTCAACGTGTCTGACACATCAACGCTGACGGCAACCAAACTGTGAATTAAGCCCCTTTCAGTCTTGACACACACTGGAAATTACAACGTAATGACTCAAAGTGTTTCCTCCCCTGCTTTTACTACTCGGCAAACAATTTAATGAATTAGGGTCAAGCGCTTTGAATAACGCACATCTGCCGGACTTTAATTAACCTAATATTGGTCTCAACACATCGACTAATCTCTGCTCTGATTGGCTCGCAGCCTTCAGGAGCACGGACAGAAACCTGCGAGCTCAGGAGCTCTTCGCTGAAAAAAAACAAAACCCTAATCCATCTGAATAATATCCTTTTTTTCCTTTTTAGTTGGTAAACAAAGATTTCTTCTGTAGCTAAATCATGATCATACCCCTAATATAGTTAAATACTATACTAAATAACTACCAATTGACTTTGTTTTTGTCTGTACAATGCTGCAGATGTTTTATGGCCTCACATGAAATTTCCTTTTATTGTTCATATTTTCCCCAGCCAGCAGCTGAGACGGCATTCAGCTTATCATTTGGCGAAATATGAGCACATTTCCTGTTTTTGCTTGAGAAAGGAAAGGATTTCAAATAAAAATAGGGTCTGAATCACAGGTCGCAAACGAGTGCCTGTTTGTCATCCAGTTATTGTCGTAAAGAGAAAGGATAGACATGCAAAGTGACAGCTCTGCAGTCCTTTAACTGGGGAAACCCGATTGCGAAATGTTCCATCAGTGTTTACTGCAGGTCTCCATTTATTTATTTATTTATTTATTCAGACGGAAACGACAGGAAACCGCCTCTTTCCTGTTGGCCTCGCCCCACCGCGATGAAAAGTGATCATCATTACGAGAAGTGAAAATGGACCTTTTACTGCTGAAATGATGTAAAGCATTCTTGTAGCCCGAGTTCTCTTGTTCAATTTGTTCATTTTAAAATGAAAAAGATAAACCTGTGCAAGTCAGGACTGAGGACTGAGGTGATTTAATGCTTGGGCAACTCCCGAGTTACCACTGAAAGAAAATGTGCAGTTATGCGCATAACTGAAGCTCAAACAACAAACACCTGCACTAATTGTTTGCTCTGCGTGCGTCGAGGTTAAATCGATTCCAGGCGACGGCGTCCTCGTCAACATTTCAGCTGGTTTCACTGTCCGGATAAGAGCAGAGTGTCCCAGGGTTGCTTCTCCGAACTAAAACCGATGAGAAACGATCGTAATCTGTCCAAAAAAGGAAGAACGGTTTTGTAGGGCGGGCCGTTTTTTTTCTTCTCGTTGTCAGACCTTGAGCCTTCAAGTTTCACCATCGGCTCCGGAACAATGCAAAAAGAAAGGGGGGGGGGGGGGGGGGGGGGGGGGCAGGAAGGCGTATACGATTACACAGTTTATTTTTTTTGCTGAGTGCTGACAGTGTTGCTCCTTGAGTCACGGCAAAACGAAAATTACAGGCTTTCAGTCTCCAGACCAACACACCCCAGCGACCGCAAAAAAAAACAACAAAAAAACGTGTGTGCGGCAGAACAATCGATCAGACGGCGTCGACCCACCGCGGTCCGAGCACGAGGTCTACGGAGGCCCGTCGGTGATTCATGGGCTCCCTCTTTAAACGGTTGGTACGCGGATAAAAGTGAGCAATAAACCACATGCCAGTGCAGAGAGACGTGAAAACCGGCGTGAGGAAATTCTCTCCTGGCTGGCAATCGATGATAAACGACTCGCTCAATGCCCCCAAAAAGGCACAAAAAAACCCCGGACCTGTGCACCATGTTTATGTTTATGTGTGTGTGTGTGTGTGTGTGTGTGTGTGTGTGTGTGTGTGTGCTGCTTGGGCCCATTTCCCCATCTTATACGCTACATCACCAGGTTCACGGAGCTCCGACATATTTTCTGCCTCTCAGACTTTTATCGTTGGAGTCGAGTACAGACGAAGAAATAAAAATGTGTCACCGTCCCACCGAGTTAATCCCACCACTTAGTATCAATTTTCTCCTACACGAACTGCATGCGCTTTCTCCGGTTACTAATAAGGTGGAAGTAATGAGCTGGTTTTTTTTTCTTCTTTTTTTTTTTTTAAGCGTGCCAGTCGTGCGTTATGAAGACACACTGCGTCGAGGCGTCCACATCCCCGTGAAGCACAAACGGAGAGAGAGAGTCGCTTGGCAGGCAATTCTTTTTTTAAACTTATATACAGTCGGCTAATTAGAAAGACAGCGCGCTGTTCTCTGAGCGTGAACGGATACATCGCGGAAAGACTTTGAGATGCTCAGCCATAGTGAGATGATGATGATGATGATGATGATGATGATGATGAGCATTGTAGTTCAAATGTCAGTGAAAAGACGAGAACATATACACATTAAGACTCTCCAGACTCCCACACGTTGATGGTTTGGGAAGATTTATGTCAAGTACAGCAATAATATACTTAGGTCTCATGTACTGATAATTTAATATTCCTTACACACACACACACACACACACACACTGGTGCCACAAGGTCCATTTAGCAGTTGACAACAGTTTCAACACGAGGTTCATTGAGTATCTGTTCTTGGGCTCTTTTTTGTTATACCACATGCTAATCAACAGATTTTAATAGAAATAAAAGAGCCTAAAGGGCCTCTTGTCGATGTTGGAAAGGACGGGCATGTATCTATACACACACACATCAATTAACCTTCTAGAAATTTAAATACTTCACCTTTCTATATTTTTCTATAGTAAAATAGACGATGGGGCGGGGCTACCTTGTGACTGACAGGTCGCCAACACAGCAGACTGTATGACAATACCTATACGTAATTTATATACTGTACACGTAAAAAGAGTTTCGACTTTGTCTTTTAAATGACGTTCCCAATAAACAAGGTTGTTTTTTGACATATTAAAAATATATTTATAACGATGGTGAGTGTAACAAACTTTCAGCCAGGAGACAGCCGTTAGTGTCTCTCTTAACTTAAATAATGTTATATTTTTATTTTAAGCAAAACCATGTATTTTTAGTGGCATTTGTGTTCACATTTACATTGTTAACCACGTGTATTTTTCCCTTGAAACATAATTAGGAATGCAGTTTAGTTTGGTGGGATAAAGGGTTGCATTTGTTTATAAATCACTGTTTACTGGTATATTCGTGGAGCTTTCTCACCCACAATTAATTCAATTTCCTTTATTTCTAATTAATCTACATGTGGTTGCCCTGCAGCTTTACACGGATCATTGTTGCAGTGAGTCAAAACCTAGCAAGCTGCATCAAACAGCATCAAGTAGGTAATCCTTTGCGCGGTGCAGCCGAGGGAGATTGGGTATAAAGTCGTGCTCTCCGTCTCTCTGACTTAAGGCTCTCATGCAAATCTCAGGATGTTTTGGCCCAATAATGCTGCACAAAAGCTACAAACCCATTAATTCCTGATGTAGACGGGGCGGTGGGAAGCTCGCTGCACAGGGTGTACAAAAAAATGGTAAAAGGAGGCCCTCTTTATGTGCGATGGAGTTTCTCACCTCTTACTGCCATTCAATGGGATTAGAGGGTGAACCAGTTGGTGGTACTTGTTTCCCCCCCCCCCCCCGTAGTGGAGCCAATTCTCGCTCTCCCAAGACGTATGGCCACTCCAAAGCCTCGAGCTGAAATATAATCTTGAGCTCTTCACAGCAAATCACATGGGCTCTCTCCGGGGAAACAATACACCCAGGTACTGTGTGGGTGGGGGAGGGCGAATGCTCACAAGATAAAGTGGATGGTATGGACTGTAATGGATACAGGCAAGATTTGGACAATTTCAGGATGAATAGAATTGATGAGCTCCGTCATATCGGCCTCAAAATGGGGAGGAAGGATCGTATGCTCATGGAATGGAGTGGGATTGGTTCATTATCAAACAGGGTAATGGCTTTCTGAAAAGAACACTGAAAGCGGCTCCTTTCCGACTTCCAACCACCGAAATGTGTGTAGCTTCAGCTGAGTGTGATTATGTAAACGTCCGAAATGATGAAACACAATCTCTTACAAAGAACGCCACACCGAATACCTTTTTAATGATTTTGAGTTTTCAAGGCAATGCCGCCGCAGAAAATGGCTGCTAGCTAGCAAAGATGCGAGTTAGCAAAAGGCTCTCCCCCCCCCCCCCCCCCCCCCCCCTTATGAACACTGACGGACTATTTTTTAAAGTTTCCGTAACGACATTAAAACGGTCCCGTCTGTTCAAACTGAAAAGTGATTCAAATGCGTCAATAAAAAAAAAAAAAAAATGTTAGCCTGCCATTTAACCAGCTAACGCTAGCTAGCATGTGGTGCGGTACCGTTACAAACGACAGCTAGAAAGGTGTTTTTCTCTTTGTTATCAATTAAAAATAGGCATGTACTGTATTTTAGGTCTTTTAACTAATGATCAACTTTAGCTTAAAGGAGTACTTATACAGGTTTTATTTTAAAATGCACAACACCGATGCAATTTGGACTGCGTTAAAAGTCGGTTTAAATCGGTGGTGCAACCCACTCTAAAAGCGTTACTTTTGTGACCTCTACAAACACTAGCATTGGGATGTTATTTATTCTTTTGCACAGTAATGCACATTCAAAACAAAATCACTATCATGTCTTTGGACACGTTCCTCTTTTTCCTCCTGTTGGATCTTAGTCTTTTAAATCACTAACTCCCCAAAAAGGCTTAGAGGTGACAAACGAGTAGAAACACTGAACAGCATATTTATACAAGTCACCACCCAAAGGGAAGATGAGCAGAGAGTGTGTGTTTTTAAAGTCGGCCATCTCACACCCAGACATCACAGGGACAGTGTGTACGGGGGTGAGCTACAGAAGGAAGAGATAAGTAAGAACAAAGCGAGCTGTCCCAGGGTGTCAAAACAAGACCTCCCTTTGCACCCCTATAAGACGCGGCAGCCTTGAACCAGATAGTCTGCAGCCTCGCTGAGATTACAGGAACAGAGACGCCTTTAGACAAAACTATCTCACACACACACACACACACACACACACAACCTGCTCTGGCTCCAGGCAGGGGCCTTCAGCCATGTTGGGGATGTGTTTTTTAATATTTGGGCTAAAACATCTCTGCATTCCAGAGATGTTGGAAAGGTTTGGAAGTCCTCTCAAGGAACAAAAGGAAAATGAAAACGGCCTCAAGGCTTCGGACTTGTAGGCCTTTTCAAACTTGACAACAAAAACGTTCTACGGCCCGGATCAGAGAGTGTTTAAGCAGCCTGGAGCAGCTTTTTAAAAAAAAAAAAAAAAGATTTTCATTGAGAGTCAAGGGCTTTGTGTGGCGTGCATCACACTTTCCACCTGCAAAACATGCTTTGTCTGATCACATCCTAAGTGGAACCCTTAGTGTTTCCTCTTGCAGTGTCTGACAGGAAGTAGCGTTGGATCAAAGCTGTTCCCCGAGCCACAGCTGTATATATACAAAGATGGCGTCACTGTGACCTCGCCAATTTATTTGTGGACTGGCATTTTGAAGCCTAAGTTTCAATGGCCAACGCCATCTTGGTTTCTTGCAACCGCAAGTAACACAAGAGGGAGGGGCTAAGTACAACCGAACGCTGAAAAAACTAAAAGCCGGGTTAGTTGCCTAACTGGTTCATTTTGGTCCGATACCTCTTTTTTTAACGCTACCCCGCCCCGAATAGCTTATTGATGAACACATCTCTGGTAAACACAAGATTTTAAAGTGGTGCGTTTGTGATTCTGTAGAGGACAGCCCCATAAACACGGACAACTCCAAATTCTAGTTCTTAAAAAGTTTAAGATAACTTACTATCTGCCCTTTGGTGAACTTTTGGTTTTTATGTTGTTCACGCCTGTTTCCAGATTCTTATCATAATTATCTTTGATACCGAGGATGCCATTTCAACACATTGTCCATCCACTATCAATACAGTGCAAAGTGTACCAGTTTACCGCATCAAAAAATAAAACTTAGTATGTTACAATCTTATGTTCTGCAATCTTAAAACAAACAGGAGGATTTACATTTGTGACGGTTCCAAACCGTTTGTTTTACAGCGAGTCATTTGGTTACGTCTCTTGTGACTATTCCCATCTTACAACCGTCCAGAAGCAGAAACATGCAGTCCTTTAATCTCCTTCAAAATAAATGTCTGCACACACAAAAACAGACATCTGACGACGAGTGACGCGCTTTCAGGTCATAACCGCACGCAGTTTGTGTTTTAAACAGTCGATGCAGAGAAAAAAAAAAGAATGTACGTTTTTCTTTATGCGCCTCGACTGCTCTTTCCTTTCATTTCTCCACCTCCTCCTTTTCTGCCGATTCACTCAACCTGCAGCTTCAACTAACCGAGCATGGAGGTCACTTAACTCCAATGGGCTTTGCAGACGTGTCTGATGAGCCAATCAGTGATAAGGGTACAAAAAGACTGTCTGACTTTTGATGCAACTTCAACACTAGAACTAAAAGCTCTTCTCTTACTGAACAGCACAAACACATTTAGTGTTGATCAAGTTAGAGGAGGAGAGCACTTTAAAACCAACACTCCTCGGCCAAAAGTATCCCTCTTGTCCAGAATTATAACCGTTTATGCATCATTTTTATATCTCACTGCGCGTGAAAGTGATATTAAATAAATAAATCACTGAACCGGAGATCTCAAATCTTAAATCTTCCAATGACGCCAAACATGTTTGCTTGAAATGTGCAATACAATTATACAAAAGAGATTATACACAGGAGCAAGATATAGAATATCTTTTATTTATTACAACTTTAAGGACAAAAGAGGGCAGACTGTTTAAGCTTCTAACATCTATATTTATGTCACGTCTACCCCTTTAAATCTACTGCCGCCTCCAGTCGATATATCAGATTTTACACAAGCTGAATTTCCATTAAGCCCACTCGCTGTACACATGTACTGTAGAGGGTCTTTGTAGTGTGGAACGATGCAAACTTCACGCTGCTTGATTGGCCAGACCTCTGGAGAACGTGTCGAGATGTAGATTACTCTTTTCTGACCCTAAAGATGAAGACAGCCAATGAGAATATTGTGACAAGACTATATTTCTAATCTTCTGTAAAACAAAAATTGCTTTTGCACCAGGGGGGGGCACCTAGTTTATGTGAATTCATATTAAAAAAAAAAAAAGGGAGCCTTGGAGTAATGTTTTATGTTTGATTAAAAAAAAATGAAATTGCAGGAATTTTTGCAACCCACAGAGGGAAAGCATTTACCATCCAAATAAAAATATATAAATAAAATGATGCATTTTTAAAGAGGAACAATCTTAAGTAGCTTACAAAACAACTTGCCTCACACTCCAATTCCGTGCCAGGTTCTGGAAATCTTCAGTGAACAGTTTATATGGACACTTTTGACCAGATCATTTCCCCTTTTTGTGTCATATATCCTGGAGAGGTGGACATGCAGAACATGGCTGTCATTTTAATACTTTCATATTCCTGAATGCTTCTTTACCATGGTTGGGGGTTGAGCTTCCTTGAGATGTGGAGCATGTTACAACCCGGCTCAGAGGCCGGAAGAGTTCAAAAGAGACATTTAAAGAACACAACAAGCTTAAAACAAACAAGCTGTAGTGGAGAGCAGCCAAAGGGAGCAACCTCTGTCTTCAGGTGTTGCCTCTTTATAGCAGCCTCCAGGCTCAGGTGTAGCTCATCAGCTGATGAACAGCCTGAAAGACAAAACGCAGAGCAAACAGGACCCTGACCCCCTAGTGGAAGTTAGCTTTGATGGAATCCTCTCCTCTGATTTGGGAAAAGTGGTAATTTGGTCTATATTGGCCACTATTTTGGTGGTATTATTACCCAAATGAACAACGTTCCCCTTTATGGCAGTGACAGTGAATGGACCCAGCATGTCACTCTCCATTTTTCTCTGCTGTTTCCCGGATGTTCTTTTTTTTTAGGACAATGTCTCCCACATTAAAATTGCCCTCCCATCCGCTTTCCAGCTCGCGTTTTCCGGATACGCACATTTTGTCGTGTAAACTGCTTGTTGGTTCGTCAGTCCTTCAGAGATTTCCTCCCTCATAACTAAATGCTGAAGTCACCTGAAGTCAAAAAACCAAACACAAGTGTTATATTCCTTTGGCACCGCCGATGGATATCTTGCCTCTCTTCCAAACATTCGATAGTATGCACTGCGCTTAGTAGTTGTTTTTTGTTCTAAGTGCAAACCTTGTTGCTTGAAGGTATTCGGCCCAAAAGTTTGCAGAGAGACCTGAAAAATGTCACAAGACATTTCATGTAAACAATTTATTCCATTGTGTAAATTTCAGAGTATGCAATCTTACCTCTGTTTACCTCTGTGTACAGCATATCAGAGGATATGGCGCCCACGGAGTGTTGAGGCGTGTCGGCCGCCATCTTTGGAGTATTTAAGGAAAATCTGCATAAGTGACTGAATGACGAATTCCTCCAGAACGTAATGGCTGCCATTAAGCTTCTCAACCAAAAGCGTTTGTGGATGTTGTGGTCGAGCAGAAGCTTCTTTTAATGGCAAGGGCTTCACATAGTCTGGCATTCACCTTTTAAAATGGCATTAAGCAACAAGTCAGCATTTACAGTCAGTCTACGTTGTCTTTAAGCCGCTAAAAACACGAAAAAGTGATAAATTCAATGCCACAATCTCATGACTTTCCTCATTTATAATGTTATCCTGTGTTTTATGCCCCTTTTGAGATGCCAGCTCATCTACTGTCAAACTTTCCTGGCCTCAGACAGAGTTTCGTGGTTTCCACCCCTCCCCCACCGTAACAAGCTAACTTCGCTAGCTAAGAAGCTGCTGAACTCAGAGCGCATAAAGGTTAAAGCTAATGTAGGAACAAGCATTATTGCTCCCAAAGGTTAGTAACGAGAAATAAGAGTTTTATTAATATCACTGCATTTCGTTTTGTCAAGTAAGGTTACACTTAACATGCAGCTTTAATGGTAAGGTACATTTCTGGAGAATAGTCAGTGAAATAAATGAACAATATGTTATTTCCTCTTTCTTTAAAATCAACATATCCACATTTGCATTAACACTTCTTTTTTTTTATGTCCAAAGCAGGTCTGTGTTTCGTACTGTCGGCTAAATGCCTAAAATGGAAATGGAACGTAAAATGGGACAAGAAGGGCTATATTTAAACGCAAGCCTGTTGCAGCAATGAAAGATGGTGTAAAAAAAATGACATTTTAACGTGAGGTGAGGTGAGGGTGTGGGTTTGCCAGCAGTGAAGAACAATGGAGGGTGTTTCCTGTTGGAATGGAAGCACCTCTGCTTCCAGCTTCCTCTGATTGCAGAGTGTCTGCAGTGTTCGAGTGTGTGAAATAGACCCGAAGGAGGACTGCCGATATCACACTTCAATATGGCTTCTGCTGCAGAGAGGTGTGTGTGTGTGTGTGTGTGTGTGGGTACCTGAGAGGCAGCAGCATCCAGATGCATCCACATATAAGGGCCCGGTTGGGGGTTGGGGGGGTCGGCTCGCTCCCGGCCTTTGTGCGTAAATGGACAGGTGCTCCCCTACGTCGGTCCTGACATCACATCCTTAAAGCGCGGCGCTCGCAGCCAAAACAAATCAAAGTGAGAGTGAGAGGTGAAAACACACACGGTGGACCATCTCATTAGTCATTTGATGTCACAGGCGGAGTGCCAACGTGAACAGTTAGTTGAAATGTAAAAGCAAGGCGAGCTCCCTCCACATTTAGGCAGTTTGGCCAAAGTCTCAAGACATTTTAAGAAAAGATTTGTAGTTTTACAGTCAAGAAGTCACGTTCCTCTCTGGACTTTGGATTGTTTTTATCAAATTAATGTTGAATACAGGTAACAAAACCGTTTTTGATTAAGTTTTGTTACATTTTATTGCCCCGATCCTCAAACATATATCATCCAAGTTGGTCAGCTATGGTTTTCAATAAGCCCCAAGAGCTTTAATCCATGTTATGATATTCTGTGCTTTTTCTATCGTACGTTACCAAATTTCTGTCTGTGTGACCTCCTTTTGAAATCAACCGCAATCAATCTCGAAACTCTCCAATGCAGGTATTTGATCAACACAGTGAACGTGTGACGACAGGTGACACTTTTACAGATTTCCAAGGCATATCACACTATGTGACAAACACAAGCGAACTTCTCTCTTTATGAAAGGTTTCTGAGTATTAATCCGTTCACTCGTCACCTCGTCATGTTCCAGCTTTAAATCTCCTCTCTCGCTCATTGTGAGGACTATAAGGAGATCTTTCTGGCAACGGTAAAAGGGTTGCGTTTTTTTAAACCTCTATTGTTCACCAGCAGGCAGCTGGCTCGTATTGTTCTACTGTCAGGGGGGGGTTTGGCATCGTCGGTCCGATGTCTAAATTCCTCCTTTTGTGTTCTGGACAGGCTGACTGGAGGAAGTGTTGACGGGTTTTTCTTCACTTTTCCGGATCTGTTTATCCAACTTCTCTCATCTTCTCTTTGGCACTTTTGTGGCGTGCCGATTCTAAAAGGATATCAAATCAATCAAAACGCCTTTTATAGAAATTAAGCTTTTGTGGTGAAAGTGCTCTTGAATTATGTATTGGGTGAAATAATTGCTGTTTGTTGTTGGCCTGTTTTTTTTTGTGAAGCAATCAACTTTTGTTATGCTGCGTCTTGAAAGTGGCCACTTTACTGTCTGCAAGGGGGGGGGGGGGGGGGGGGGGGGGGGTCATCTCCACTGGGGAACAGTACTAATGAAGATGTGAGGCTTTTGACTGAAGTCCAAGCGAGGGGACGGATAAATAAGATGGCGACGTCATCAGTCCTGCAGGGGTGGGGTGGGGGGGTGGGGGGGAGATGGCCAGAGCTAATGGAAACACTGAGGACATATAGAAGAGAGAGAAAAGACACATTCCTTCAGAGCGTTTCCAGGAAGACTAAAATGATTTGCGTCATGGTCAACAGTCTGATGAAATTCCTTCTTAACAATCATGACATTTGGACCTCAAACTGTCCCTTCATGAATGTAAAGTATTTTTGGACTTGACTGGCTGTCTGACTCCTTTTTTTTTTAAAACTGTGATATCAGTGCAATGGTGTTTTTTTTTTTTTTTTTTTAAAGACAGGACGGAGCATGTTGTTTGCTGTACGGATCGTAAAGCCCTCTGAGGCCAATTTGTGATTTTTCATATAAAAAAAGTAATTTGAATTTAACAACCTGGCAGAACACACTTGGCCCACTTAAATAAGTTCAACCAAAAGAGGACTTATGCAAAATAACCTAATAAAAATGAACGCCACCACTGCAACACAATAGGATAATCAGATCTACGTCATCTAAAGCCTTATTGGCAAGTTGTTTACCATCGCATAATCCATCCAGGTCCGTATTCTGAATTCTCAGTTTATCAAGTTAAGTCTTTAAAACAAAGTATTTAATGTCTGATTTTTTATATTCATGTGGACATTGTTAATGACTGCTAACCCATTAGGTTTAAATGGATATATTAGTCTCTCACAGAACCCTCTGTTATCGGTCCATTATCTAATAACCTTTGAATTCTTGCTACCAGAGTGTATAGACGCCATTAGGGACCCTTTCTACTTTATATGCCTGTCTGATAGTGCTGTCGCTAGATATTAAATAAGAGATTTTCCACGTCCTTATATAACAGGACTAATGCTACATGGGTTATTGTTTCGAACCTTAACCAAGTCCTTTTGTCCAAACCTAGCCAACAGGGTCACATTGTTGTTAAGTACTGCAATTGTGCTTACAAAGTACTTTCTAAAGCCATAAAAGTATCTTCGTTACAACACCAGACGCTAAACGGTAATTGGATCTCCGCCTCGTTCCACCACTTTTAGCTTGGACTCCACCCATAAGCCGCTTATCTCTCATTGTGCAGCAGAGTTGAACTTCTGGTCCTTCTGAGGTACTCTAATTCCCCGTTGCACGAAGGCAACGTGCAGTTCAGCCCATTGTGTCGGAACAGAAACGTCAGCGGCCCGTGACAGGAAATGCCTGACTGAAATAGGTGAACATAAAAGGGGAATTTCCTTAGCAGCACACCGGCCGCTCTGAATCCCCCCTGAAACAAATCGGCTGCCACTATGAGAGGGACACCAGCTGAAAGCGTGGGATGAAACGTAAAAGGCGAAGATCCGTCAGCCGGTGATCATAACCGCGTGGCGTCTTACCCACAAACACAATGCGCATTGTGTTTACTGCACTGGAATTGACATTTGTGCTGATGCGTGTCCAGAGCAGGTTTTAAAAGTAATGAAATCAGCATTCACTCTCGACTCTTAACAGATTTACTTGTAGATCTGCCTGCTGCCTTTTTTTAGGACATTTTCTAAATGAGGTTGAGGATAACAGACAAAGACGGCACTGTAAGTGACGCTCAAGCATGTGATCGCCGATTCTAACTCATGCCTGTACAATCATTTTTTTAAAGGTTACCGGTCCATTGTTCCTGCTGGGGCGTTTAGACACACCGTCCATACAAATGCGAGAGAATGTCGCAAATTTCTAAATTAATTTTGACATTAGCGGCCGCTTGCACTTAAACGGGTAAACGTCGCGCTACTTGTACGCCCTCCAGAAGATCGAGTGTCATCCTCACACATTTTAAGCTATTTGGGTTTCATTTTTACGCCACGTTGTTGAAGTGTGAATCGGTCGCGGTCGATTACGTGAACTAAGGGAAATGACGTAACAAGAAAACGCCTTGGAAAAACGTCACTTCATAACGGCAGCACCACTTTGGGACGCTGGTCTTGTATTAAAAAAACTCTTTACATCCTGTCAATCACCCGAATCCAAAAAGGAATATAAAAACATTACTATTGATATGCAGCATATTGTCTCAAAGTGTGGGGTAACACAATTGCAGAGAAAACCCATTTTCATAAATGGGTTTGCAGACCAAAATGAAGCTTCAACGGTACTCTCTGTGCTCAGTATATAGTAAGTTTTTTTTCACATACATATTTAGCAGTTTATCTCAAATGAAAGTTAGTGTGGATCGTCCTTTACAGCCAGTTCTCCATTGTGAGCCCAGCCCTCTTTCTCTGCACAAACACACCACTCCCCTCACTTCCTTGTGCTACCGGCCTCGAGGAGTTTGTCCACCAAGTCAGAATTGTGTTTATTAAATCTATACGGACTTTTATTTTTTTTTCCATTTTCCAGTTTGTGTCAGACTCTCGAGTCGTCTTATCCAGGGATTCGGGGGAGATCACGAAAACACTACCACCTTTGTCCACAGGGACCGCCAAAACCACCACAAAATTAAAGTTACTCGTGGTAGCTTTAAATTATAATGCCTTTTTTTTTTTTTTTAAATATGAGAGACGTAACTATTCTTTAAATGCACAATGCTACAGTATTAGTACTACCTAATAAATTAATTTGTTTGAATAGATACACCGTTACCACGGAACTTTCCCACAGGTTGTGCACATCTCTAGAAGAAAAAAAACACCCATAAAAGTGACGCTGTGCAAATACTTGTTGGCCCGGGTCTGTAGCCGACTCACTTGGCATGTCCCACATTCCTCCCACAGGGCTCCAGCCGTTGCCCTGCCACAGGAAACATCGCAGGAAGCCACTACCCATGAGTGCACAGGAGCGACTGGAAAAAAAAAGAAAAGAACCCCAGCCCATCAGGGCCCGGGCCTGGGCCCTGATGGGTCTTAAGTCCAGAGCCACAGGAATGCGTCTCTCTTTTGTGTCAGAGTCAACACAACCTCAATCTCTGCTGTAAATCCAATGCAGCCTCCCAGCCAGTCGAGATAACGAGACACAGAGAGTCCGCATAACAAAAAAACCCAGATTATCTGGACTTGAACGTTTATTTTACATTTTAGATGAATCCTCTTCAGAAAACATTGCATCTTTTTTATGATAAAGTGGATTGTATGATTGACAGCGCAGGGAAACTTTTGGCTTCGGTCGACGTAAACCGGAAACAAGGTTGCTGAGCTTTTTTCCACGGGGGGAAAATACAGATATGGCGACAACTGCCGAGGAGCAAAACCGGTTGAACTGATCCAATGACTCACACCAAGCATTGTTGAGATCTTGAAGAAACAGCATGTGGACATGATAGATAAACATGAACAGATTAGCCACTTGATCAAGAGTAATGAGTCTCAATGAGTACAAACTCAACCCAACGTACGGATGGGCTCAAGGCAGCGGGGACACATTCTTTAATGGCGCTTAGTTCCCCTGATCTAATTAGTAAAATGGTGGAATTCGGGGGAAATCAGTACGTTTTTACGACCACGGTTGGTGTAGACATGGGCAAAAGAAAGAAAGAAGAAAACTGTGAATTACAACCATTCAGTTGGGGAACAATGTCATTTCTTTCCCAATTGGTGTGCTTTTAGTTACCATGGAAACGCGCGATGAAAGACACAGCGTCTGTGCGGGTTGTAAAAAGGTGTGTGTGTGTGTGTGTATTTCCACTTAGGGGCATGCACTGGACTGCCTATGTATGTACGTATGCATGTTTGTGTGCATGTGCAGGATGACACAGTGTAGGCAGGTTCATTGGGACACCCTCGCAGGAAATTAGCCCCGGTATCGTATTAATCTCACAAACAGTACCCGGGGGTCTTCAAAGTGGCAGCTCTGGAGGGGGAAGTGCGTCTAGATTAGTGCTGTCATCTGGCCTCGACATGGCACAGGAAACCAGAGAGCCTCTTACCCACCATCAAAGGGAACAGATCTAACAACGGAGGGCGCTGGTCGTCAGTAGTCTGCCACTTCAAACCTCCTGCGAGCCAAGCTCTTTTCTTCAAAGTCTCCTTTCTCTTGAGAGAGATGCCATGACAGAAATATCCCCAATGTCGCAGCGCTCGAGACAAGCTTTGCTGGGAGCTTCTTTTATATATATATATATATATATATATATATATATATGGCCAAGTTGCTGTTGAGATGTTCTTTTTCTCTTTCTTTTTTTTTTGTATTGCTACAATATGAAAATAGTCTTTGCTTCTGTTGCTGAGGACCATGGCAGAAGGAGAGGACTGTTTGCAGAAAACACTGGATTCATGTTCTGAATCCAGTGCCTTTTTTAAAGATCCCTCGACACGTGTTTAACTTTAAATAAAAGACAAATGTTGATATAAAATTACAAAATAAGTTGTTGTTAACCCAACAGTTGCTGATATTCAGGAATCAAACCCTTTTTGGTTGAACTACTTATAGAGTGGATCTGGAAGGCAATTCATTATTTTATTTGCCTTTAAAAAAAAAATGTATCTAGGAAACATTGCATTGATTCCATTACCTAGAAAGACTGCACAGACCTCCTTTTAAATTCAAATTACCAAATGATCCTGTGATATGAAACCAATGCTAATTGGATGAAAACTAGAGTAGACTCCTTCACAGCAGCTTTCATTTAAGAGGAAAAGATTTTGTTATCATCAAAATCCAATTTCCATGGAAGCAACAAACGGCTTTCATCTGTAAATTGTTTTTCTTTGTCCGGTTGTGCAAGTAGTGCCTTGTGACCGCCACTCAATTTTTAACAATTTCCCCACCGTGGCGAGGTCATCACTCACCAGCGTAAACCACATGAGGTCGAGCTGTAGGTTTGTGAAGAAGTGAGGCGACCGTGAACCGTTTCCATGTTTACTTGAGTGGCTAATCAGAGCTCCGCAATCAGCCATTCGGAGACTCCTCGTCCTGACATAAAATGGCGTCGTCTTCACGTAGCATGCTGTGTATGAAATGGACTTGAGGGATTTGTCTGCATTTGGAACGTTAAAGAGGTTTTTGACTGTCGACTGGAATGGGAATAATTTTTCTTATTGTGCTACCTTTTTTTTTTTGTGTTGCGTACGAATTAAAACAAGAAATCAAAACTGAATCTTTTTTTAATGCGATGAGGCATGGCAGCTAACCCGGTGCTAAGTCCCGCATTTTGTACACAGACGTAGCCAATCGTAGCGTAGCAACGGCTAGCTTCGTCCAGGGTCCAACAACCATTCCGGCGCTGCCAAACAGACCAGATGTTGTGCCCTGAGCATCTGTGATAGTGATATTCATATACAAGCTAACGTTACGACTCTACAAGCTAACGTTACGACTCTAAAAGCTAAGGTTACGACTCTACAAGCTAACGTTGCGACTCTAAAAGCTAACGTTACGACTCTAAAAGCTAACGTTACGATTCTACAAGCTAACGTTACGATTCTACAAGCTAACGTTCTGACTCTACAAGCTAACGTTGCAACTCTACAAGCTAACGTTGCAACTCTACAAGCTAACGTTGCGATTCTACAAGCTAATGTTACGATTCTACAAGCTAACGTTACGATTCTACAAGCTAACGTTACGACTCTACAAGCTAACGTTGAGACTCTAAAAGCTAACGTTGCGATTCTACAAGCTAATGTTAGGATTCTACAAGCTAACGTTAGCAGAGAACGCTACGCTAGCGGAATGTCTACGCATGCTGCTTTTGCGTTAAAATTAAATTGATTTTAATTGCAAATAATAAAGAAAAAATCACAGGATGTGGAAACAAAATGTAGCATTTTCTCCCAATTTGGGAATTTTCTAATGTCCCTTATACTCTCACTGTTGCCTGAAATGGGAAGTCAACAATCACTCACAGATTCATGGTGCTTCTCCCCCCCCCCCCTGCACTCCACCCAGGCGGCAGAGACAATACATAGCCTTTTTATTGTTATGACCATGGCTTTTATGATGCATGTAAGCCAGCTAAATGTCTGCCCTAAATAGTGATGCCTAGAGTGACCTTTAAAAGGTCAACAAGGCTAAATAGTGAACATATAAACTCACAAGTCCCGACCAATGACTGAGGTTTTACGATCGCCCTTAAGATGGTTCATATAACATTTTTATGCATCTGAGCTCATGGAAACCTTTATTTATCTGCTAATGTCTTGTTACCTGGTGCAACGTTGAAATATGAAAGACACGATAAGCTTTCATGAGTTTTCAAAAAGAGTTGTTCATAGCATATAAAGATAAAGATGCAACGTATAATGTGCACTCAACTAGTCTTTTTTCTTTTTAAAGCTCTCTCATACAGTGAGTTTCCCTTTTTAACAGTAAGCATTAAAACACATTTGGTGTTTTTTATTCTCATAGAAATCATAACTGGACATGAATATATGACATTACGTTAATAATATTTAATATATTTTTAACTAGCCAGGGAAACTGAGGCTCTCTCCCATAAAACTCTTGATTAGGTTTGAAACGTGTGATTAACGTTGTAAATTGAAACCAAACGCTTATAACAATACTTCGTAATGTTAATGCAAAAAAACACATTTAGGTTTCCCTCAAAGCGTGTATATCACAATGTAGTCTTTGTTTTATACAACCATAGATTTAAAGAAACAAAGCCGCCAAACTAGTGATTTTATGGATTTATATATATATATATTTTTTTTTTATGGATTTTAAATTTTTGTAAATTTGATTTTATATATATATATTTATTATTTATATATATATTTATTTATGATATGTATGTATTGTTATTATATATATGTATTATTATTATATATATTTATTATTATATATATTTATTATTATATATATATATAAAATAATAAATATATATATATAAAATAATAAATAAATATAAAATAAAATAATGAATCTGCCTGTCTGCGCGTCTCCACCTTCTCGTAATGAAAGGCTGCGTGACGGAGCAGCATCAGAGAACAGCTGCAGCCGAGAGCGCAGCTAATAAAGAGGACCATGAACATCCTTTCCAAAATAAAGTGTTTGTCCGGGGGACAGGATTTGAAGTGTGTGTCTGTGTGTGTACAGAAGGCATTTCTGAATTCATTTGATTTGGTGAACACGTATTATATTCAATAATGAAACCACACAACCCAGATCATATTTCAAAAATGTCTCGTCTTTTGAAAAGAGCAGCCAGCAGGTTTCCCACCATCCGCAGAGCAACACCTACACACCTACACACACACACACACACACCTACGAACACACACTCCTACACACACACACTCCTACACACACACCCGCTCTCACTTCTCTCTGTTTGCTCTCTTGTCGCTGCCTGGCAGCAGGGCCACTTTATTGCTCCGGGGCTCTTTTTATCACATGATTCACGCCTCTTGGATGGGATGGCGCTCTAAACGTGCTTTTGATCGAGGCAATTAAACCCGAGGCCCTCGAACTGCTCCGACAAGTCCTGATGCGTACAAGTTAAATGCAAATGTGACCCAGATTTGGCTGATGGGATGGGGGGGGGGGGGGGGGGGGGTCCGGTGCAAAAGCAACGTCGTGAACATTTATTTAATGTCACTTAACGCCTTTTTTTGGTCCTCAATGCACCGTCAAACTAATTAATTTAGCAAATGTGGAGGGAATGAATGTTCCATGCAGAAAGGATTGGAAAGATTGATTTGTGCTTCTGGCATCATCATCATCATCGCACATAATCAAATAAAGATTACTGTCCCCTTCACTGGATCTTTGGCACGTCTTATCGTGGAAAAATCAAACCTTATCAGTCTGCAGTTTCTTAACGAATGTGTTAACATAAACAACTGATCTTTTCTTCAAACTTTCAAAAGTAAGTTGTTGATTTTGTTTATTGTGTTTAAAGACTGGAGACTTGATTCAGAGTGAAAGGGTTCTCGTCCCTGGAGGAGAGGGTTGGCTGAAGGTCTGGGCATCATTCTTTCAAAAGGTCACATCTCTCCAACACGGGGCGAGACGACTATAAAGTCACTTTGTAATAGTTCGGATGGTCTTTCCAGTTACTTTTGTCTGTGGTTGTTTTTTTTTGGGTGGGGGGGGGTGGGGGGGTAATAATCTTGTTTTTTCCCCCTTTTTCATAGTCGTTGCGAGTCTCCGCGTGGTCTCATTTACTTCCTTTGCAGCCGCTTTGCATCTTTGTGGTTCATTTGAGTGTCTTTCTAGTTGCCTTGTGTCTCTTCGGAGCCATTTCGTCTCTCTTTTGAGATCATGTGGCCTTCCTTTTTTTGAGTCTCACTCCGGTCGGGAACGCGTCTCTTTCAGTGGAGGTCGTGAGGTTCCCCCGACACTTTGAGCCCCCCTGGGCCTGTGCCAGCCCTGTTCAGTAATGCGTCTTTGGTAAAAAAGGACTCCAGAAGCTCTTTGATGTGATTGAATGAAGACGGTTCAAACTACCAAAATGACGAGAGAAAAAGGCTGTCGTCGGCCACAATCTGAGAGGTTGTGCAAAGTCTGGTTCCTCTGTCTCAGCGAACCAACGTTGGCGAACGCCCGAGCTCACTCGATACCCAAATATAACCCGGACGGCCTTTCATAAAACGAAAAGATAGGGGTGTAGTAAAAGTTGACTAATTAAATATATCAATATATTTGAGCATGTGTTCCACATACTATGTTCAGTCTAACATATTTGGGAACAACATCTAGGTACAGTATATACATATATGATTTTAAAAGGGGACATTTCACAAAATAAATCACCTTTTTCAGTACTTTGGCACATGAATTTGGATTTCTGGAGAGACAACCACCTTTTGCAAAGGTGCAATATACATTTATCGCAATCAAGAGGAAATTGGGCTTTTACAGGAGCTGAAAGAGAAAAATGAATGTGGTTGAACATTTTAAAAGCATGTAAACGTGTTGCGGTGGGAACCCCGAGTACGAGTACGGACCCGATGAGCACCGAAAACCCGCAGCTGATAACAAAATGATGGTTTACTGCGCGGCCAGTCACCGTAACTGGGAGGGCTGAGCCCCAGCAGACGGCTTTCCCAGTCAGCCTAATTGCCATTTTGGTCAGCGTAATTATTGTTGTCGGAAAAAAACAAAAACACACTTGGCGTGTTGGCGAGTCTTTTGAGTCGCTGCGTGGAGAAGGGAGGTAGCCAGCCCTGCAAACAGGAAGTGAAGTCGCACCGGTTCGTGAGTCCATTTTGGACTATCCCAAAGACTCTGTAGCCTCCCGAGTGGCGGAGGTTCTTATTCTCTCCTTTCTGAGGAGTTTGCATTCTGCCGAGGCGACGACACGCCGCGTGCTTTTGTTACGCTTGTTTTTTTTGTGTTTTTTTTCGTGCCTCGCCGGCGACTCGTACAGGGACGTCCTTCATCCGCCCTCGATGCACGCTCGCCGTCTGAGAACGGCAGGCGCCTCGACACGTCTGTCAATAAAATAATGAGGTGAACCGAGTGCGTTACCGGTTTGAAAAAGGGAAAGAGAAAAAAAAGAAAAGAAGAGGGCCTCCCTTGAACAACACACTCGGGTTATGCAACATTCCTTTCCACCTCAAACTCAAGACGGCTCCGATTTGCATGAGAATGACATGCAACGGAACGGCCGGTTTTATTCCAGCTTTGGTGCCGTTCTACCTGTAAAAGTAGCATGAAAAAACAACAACAACAACAACCTTGTTCCATCAACAAAGTGAGGCACCGTGTTCACATTGTAAGACCTCTTTCATGCTTGGTGGAGTTACTTAGTGGCTCGAAGGGGTGAAATGGATACCCTGTGCTCCTCCAGGAGCCAGCCCCGCTCTGCCCCCCTAGTACAAAGTGTTGGTCTGTCAGGGGGGGGGGGGCTCTCGACAGGAGGAGAGTGCTGGCTGTTGTTTGTGCTCGCCTGCATGGCGGCCCCGTCTACGTCTGATTATACGACGCAGTGGAAGGAGCTCTGAGCTAAAGACGTGACTCTTGAACCGATGACATTCAGCCGCGTCGACACCTGATGCTTTAAGCTTCAACACAGCACAAACAAAGAGCGACATTTACAGCATTAGTGTTTATTATGAAAGTCGAAAATGTACATTTTATTTGATTGTATTTTTTTTAGGCATGATTTACACATGTGCAGCTCAGATTGTCTTGTGTGTGTGTGTGTGTGTGTGTGTGTGTGTGCGTGTCGGATCAGATCTGTGGCGGATGGAGGTGATTGCATCAGAGGGTTATTGCATTGTCGCGATGCGATCTCATCCCGTGATAAAACAAAAATTAGATTACGCGATAAATAAATGTTATTTTAACTAATTTTGTCTTTACAAAATGTGCCTGTGTCATAAGAAGAATCATTTACAGGGGGGGGTGACGGCAGCAATATTTACAGTGTGGTCGAGAGGAATGTTACATTATATTTTAACAAAATCTTAAAATCTACATCCAAAAACAGTTGGCTATCTGTTTTAATATAAAACGACAGTGTTAATAGACTTAAGTGTGTTGAAAGAAGTGCAGCTTCATAAATAGCTTGAGAACTGAGAAGGGAGGAGAAGCGTACATTCACCGTTAATAAGAAATGAAACAGAAAACACTGCCATGATTGTGCTGAGGAAATAGTCTTTAGGAAAAAATGTGCTATGCATGTATTATCTTTACATTTGAGTCACACACCTCAGCATCCTTATACCTTTCAGAACATTTGCAGCTTATTTTTTAAGGTATTCAAAATATTCCTTTAAATATTCTTTGATCAATCTGGATAAAACATTTTTTTTAAACTTGTTCATTGAACAAATCATTATTTTAAACCCGTTGTCCAAATTGTTACTCCTCTTGAAATCCAAAGAGATGAAGATGAGAGACGTATAAAAGCTGAAGATATTCACCATCACATTTGACTTTGAGAAGCTGAAACCACAGATTTCTTTGCACGTTTGGCTTAAAAGGAAATCCTGAAATAATCGGCGCATTATCACGTCCATTGCCGTCAATAAAGGTTTCAGTTCCATTTTTAAATGACCTTCATACGTCGTAAAAGGTTGCCAGGATCCCGGTCTGTGTCTCGAATGCAGCGACGACACAAACCAGGAGGGCGAGGGGGCGGTGCGCCCTGACCAGTGACTCGCAGGTTCAAACGTCCGTGTCCAGCGGGGGAGGGAAGTCGAGACATGGCGACAGCGAGTCCTGACTGTGCGTGGAGCTAATCCCGGTGTCTGAGTCCGTGTCTGTAACGTCTAGAGGGGACAGGCCGGGTTTGAGTTTCACCGGCGGCGACGAGACGCCGCACTGAGTCTCGCTCTTCGGCGGGATGGGACTTGACTCTTCCTCCTCCTCCTCTTCTTCTCCGCCTTCCCCGATGTGCAACGAGCTCAGCTGGGCCGCCAGCTCCCAGCATTCCTGGTCCTTGGAGACCAGCGCGGCTTCGTAGCACATCAGCTGCTTGCTCATTTCCGCCGCCTGGTTGTGAAGGGACACGCCGGTGAAGAGGCTGCGCTTCACCTCGTCCTGCAGCCTCTCGAGTTCGCCCGTCTCCGAGGGGATCTGGGAAGCCGCCGCGGCCCCTTCCCGTTCGCCGACGCCACATTCGTCCCTCCTCAGCTCGGCGTCGATGTCCCGGGACAGCTTGAGGATGAGCTCCTGGTGCCTCTGCAACTGCAGCTCGATCTGTTCGACTCCACTGCCGGTGTACGGGTACCCCTGCGGCTGCTCGTAGGCGTGCGCCCCCAAACTCTGCGCCGGTGGAGAAATCTCACGGGCCGCTTCCATCTGCACCTCCAGCTCAAACTGCTCGATGCCCACGTCCAGCCCCCTCATGCGTTGGATCTGCTCCCGGATGGTGTGGTCCTGGTTGAGGATGAGCTGCACCATGCGGTCGATCTCCTCGGCGCCCGGGGAGCTCTTGCTCTCCTTGTGGAGCTTCTCCAGCTTCCGGAAGGCTTTCTTCACCATGCGCTTCTGCCTCTCCGGCGGCAGAGGCTGGGCGGACTGAGCACGGCCGTGCTCCCATCGCTTTGGCTTGGCCCCCTTGGACTTTCCGGCCTTCTTGGCGGGCTGAGGCACAAAATCGCTGGTTTTGACGAGGGTAAACTGGATAAAGGGTCTCTGGTCCCCCCAGGCGAACCAGAGTCTCAGGATTCTGGTGAGAGGGGGCAAGGCTCTCTCGAAACCCTTCCAGTGCTCAACGAGACAGAAGTCCTTGGCCTCCCCGTGCAAGAGGCGCTTGCTCTCCGGGATCGACTTGTGGTCGTCCAGTAGCGCCTGAATCATATCGGCACACGTCGTGTGCTTCGTCACTCCACAGATGGCCTTGTCCTCGTTGCAGACCGTGACCTGGATCTCCTTCCCCTCCACAGGCTCGGCATCCTTCGTCCTGGTAAAGAGACAGGAAAAAACAGAGCTCATACAGAGATTTGTGGCTTAGGGATGAAACGTTGGAAGTCTTTAACCCCTCAACAGACATTCACAACGCACAGGAGTCATCAACTTATGTGCAGACGAACAATAAAACCTTTTTTTTAAGGACTTTTGAGAAGTATATCTCTTTGGGTATTTTTAAATCACGTTATCAACGTGGGACCCCGGATGGTAATGTGATCTTGGTTGACTAATTGTCTGAGGGCCCTAATGAACTCTCATAAAATGTTGTGCAGACATTCATGCTCCCCGGAGGAAGAAGCCCTACTGACTTTGGTAATGCCCCTGAAGTTACGTCTAGTGCCACCGTCGGGTCTAAGTTTCCACTTTTCCAGAGAAATATGTCAACACCTACTAGATGATTCATGCATACATTCCTGGTGCCCTGAGGATACACCCTTATTACCTTTTGGTAATGCCCTGGCTTTACCCCTAGTGCCACAAGCAGGTCTTCATGTTCACTTACCCAGGGAACTATCGCAACACCTACTAGATGGTTCATGCAGACATTCATGGTGCCCTGAGGATACACCCTTATTACCTTTTGGTAATGCTTTACCTCCTAGTGCCTGAAGCAGGTCTTTGTTTTCACTTACCCAGGGAACTATCGCAACACCTGTACAGACGTACGTGTACAGACATGCATGGTCCCAAGAGGATAAAGCACGACTGACTTTGTCTCCAGTTGACTGTTCATCAGTCAGAATCAGAAACACATTGAGATATGATTGATCAGCCATATTGCCCAATACTAGCCAGACACTAGAGAAGTGACAGGAAATGAGGGGCTGGGGAAGAGAGAGGGGGGTGGGACATGCAACAAAGCTGCCTGTCAGACCTGAACCAGGGTATTCTGAGATTTAAATGGCAATGTGATTAGTTTTTTGTTTTTTTTAAACAATGAATGCAAGCTTTACATCAGCAGTCACAGAGGAGCTTCACAACGAGTCGGGAGACGTGCTCGCGCTTTAAAAGTCCTTTAACGTTTCTATATTTTCTTAAATTGATCCCATGTTGATGGTTTTCCATCGGGTCAATGAGCAGAAACCCCATTGGATCATTTTTTGCTCCCTGGCTGGACTGTTCCTCATCACCGAGGATCCCTTAATGGTTCAGTTCTGAGCTATTTAACCCCCGAGGCCCTCATTACCTTTTTAGTCTGGATCGTAAAACTCGCTCAGAAATTGACCTCTGATGGGCCGACGATATCACATTTCTTTTTCTTTTTTTTTTTTACATGCTTAATGGCCCACCGGTAATATCGAGGACCTAATATCCAGTCTTTAACTGATGGGCAACGCAGACATCCACAACGGCGAACAAGTAATCCAATAACAACGTACGGAGATAAAACTTTGCCAGACGTTTCAATTTGATTTCCAGATAAAGAATGGCGTATCGTGTTGTTGTTGTTTACACAACAAGAAATGTTCTGCAAAATATTCCGCAATTCATTTGATTTTATTACTGTCAGGGAACTACTTATAATTGAAGTTGAAGCCTCCTGTGAAAGTTACAGTATTATATATTAAAGTGTTGCTGTCAGACAGCTCGATCTCAAAGAAACCGGAGAAGGACGATGTATAATATAGTATGATATAATATCACTCTGGAGCTCCGCCTCTTGACGGGGGGGGGGGGGGGGGGGGGAGACAACGACTTTGAACTGGTTGCAAAACCGCAGACTGAAAATTCCTCTTCACCTCCCCGAAATCAAACGGGCAATAAATCAGAATAATAGGCTTGTAATTCTGGTTAATGTCAAGTTTCCTCTACAGTCCACACACACACACACACACACGCACACACACACACACACACTCTTTGACGTCGGTAAACTGAAGCTCAGAGAAACACTACGTTTATGTTCCCCGACAGAAGAGGACAGAAACCACGAGGCCGACCCTGTGTTCGAGCCTTTTGTTTCAAAGTCACTGTGAGGACGTTATGAAACACTCCGTTTCTATGACGATGCCTGGATATGACCTACACAAGTAAACAAGACCGTCAGCCAGAGAATCTGCTCTTTTAAAACCGTAATAAGTTAATTTATTATCACAACAGTTAAATCACCTCCACACGGGGGGGGGGGCTCCTCCTCCTAACCATAGGGGCCACAACACGCAGCATTTTGCATTTTAAGCATTTTATTAAGCATTTCACGTCAGTTCCAAATAGAGAGCTGCATTCTGGGATTAATGCACACAGAGCAGCGTTATCTCTAGAGCATGTAGGTGCTCCGCCTCGCTATGGGCCTGTCTGGCGGCGTCCTCCCCCGGTACGTAGAAATGACCTCACATCGGACCCCTGCATCGCGTTACCGCCGAGCCTGTTTATCTGTGGAGGAAACCTTGGCTCACTGCAGCCTCCATTACCACGAAGGAGGTGGGGGGGGGGGGCACACAAACACACATCCTCCCTGAAGATGATACCGATACGACACCCGCACGCCAACACATGCGACTTGAGATGTTTTTTTTAGTTTTTTTTTAAAGAACTACTTCATCCCGAGTGTGCTGATGTTACCGTCCGATACGGTTGTTTTGGTTCTCCCGGCGCGCGGCGCGATAACGCAGCGGGTGAGTAAGGTCTCAGGAATGCAACGGGGCTGGTTAATGGTTACGGAGGCCGAGCAAATACCGGTATAGCGGGGTGTGTGTGTGTGTGTGTGTGTGTGTGTGTAAAGCCGGACGAATGCAGCGCGCCTCAAAAGCCCGTCGAGAGACAACAAGCGCGCGGCGACTTTGACCTCAAGAGTTTCAAACCACCGGCTGCTCAAGAATCAGGGGGCGGAGACACCCGTACGACATCATGCCTCTACACAAATACTGGATATTACGAGCTGAGCAGACTCAGAAATTAAAAAAAATAGTTAAACTATACTCTAACTATACTATATAGTATAAAACATCAGAAGAAATTAGCTTTTTTTCTTTATGTGAAATTGTGGATTAGTTTACTCGGGAGGAAGACACATTTCAGTTTTTGAATTTCATGCTTTAAACTCTATTTATAAGGACGTGCAGTATCATTCGTTATGAATCAGAGTAAAAACCATTATGATTTTAGATGCAAAAAAAGTATCATCTTCATACATTGTGGCGAATTGTGATATATTAAAACTGCAGTCATGTACAGTATAAAGTATTTAGATTTAGTACCACCTTTACCAATGTGCTACAATTTAAAAATTACACACACACACACACACACACACAGATGTAGAAAGATGGCTTTGTCTTAAGGGGTCAAACGTGTTGTCAATGTGCTGCACTGCAAAGGATGGATGGGAGGATGGATCAAAGAATAGAAGAGATAGAAATAGGGAAGACGGGACGGAGAAAGGAAAAACAGTGAAAACGTAACGCACGTATAAACCTCTTTTAAAATACTCTGAGGAGAAGCGTGAGTCTGTGTGCTCACATCTGAACATGCAGGAGAATAAACGCGCTCTGCAGGAACAGGAACAATTGTATATCTGGGAGCGGGCGACCCGAGGCCCTCGGCTGTGCAGGAAGTGGGCACGGCGAGGCGGGGAAGCACCTGTATTTGCGCTGCGCCACAATCACCAGCGCTCCCTGGACATCCTGCACACCGCACAGGGGAGGAAGGGGAAAAACAAAATGGATTCACTGGGGTCTGTTTTCAGCTGCGCTCGAAATGTTGACATATCGGTCTAGAATAACACTTTTCATGGAGAGCCAAAAAAAAATGAACTTCACGTGGAAATATTTAAACATTTCTCCGAGGAGAAGAACAAATAAACCGCAAACCTTCTCGGTTCGGTTGAGGGGGGTAAAAAAAAAATGACCCCGACTTCCTCTCTGAACTCCAACAACTCATTAAAAACTCATCAAAAGCAAATGTGATCCACTACCTGAATAGAAAAACGTGATTCTTCATATTAAAGCTTCCTGGAGGAGAAGACCAGGACGTACATCGTACATCTGAAGGAGGGATGGACCGTGATGGACTGAGCACATTCTTTCTCTTTAAGGAGCAATGATTCACAGAACTGGCACCGAGACGAGAGCTTTTCAAAAAAAGAGACACCGGAATATATCTTTTTTTTTTTTTCTAGCCGTTCGAAGGTTGAAAGGATATCAGAAACCTTCTGGACTTGAACACCGGGTGTATCGGTCTCTTGGATCCTCTCCAACTCCAAATACCACACGCTTCACCACCGGGCCGATTGCATCGCAGCTAATGTATCCATGAGGGCTGATCTCTGTTGATATTCATAGGCGCCACACATGAGGGAGACCCTCATAGGTCACAGCCTCGTGGTGGGGAGGGGGGATGTTGCGACCGACTTACGATGTTTTTAAAAAATATATACATTTCATTGTCAAAACGACGTCATGCGCGGGCGGAAGCGGCGAAGGGAAACGCCAGAATTACCGGCTTAATACGAAGCTTATTGACGTATTTCTCCGGGAGCCGGTGACTTTCTTACATTATGAACCTTTTTTCAATTAGTCTGGTGTTGGATGGAATCAGAGGGTTTTTGGATCCAACTGGAAAAGACAACAAACGGTACTGAAAAGTGAAGTAATAAGCTGTGGATGATTGTCCTGGAAAGTCGTGGAGCCCACACTGCCACTAACTCACCTCCTGGGGTGAAGCAAAACGAGGTACAGTGGGAGGTGAGCAGAAGGGGCTGAAGGATACACTTAAAAATATGAAAGATAGAAGCTAAAGCCTCCAGATCAACACTGTGACATCTGCCTTTTCTGTTTTTCTAGGGCTGACATTGCAATATAATTTGCGACATATAGTTAATTCATAATTATAATTTTTTTCATCTTCATTGAAAAACCTATTCAGGAATCCATCTGTGGAATCTATGTATATATTTTATATATATGTATGTGTATATATATATATGTGTATATATATGAATGTATATTTTTATAAATATATTTATATATATGAATATATTTATATATATGTATATATATTTTCTTTTTTTATATATATATATATAAATATATGCCAGAAAATCTCTGCAGCTCGACAATATTTCCTTAACATTTTTTTTTTTTAACAAACAATCACCTTAAACAAACGTTTCGCCTCCTGCGAGTTGAACATTGCAGTATAGGTCACATATTACTATTCCAATAAAACTTTGATATCTAGGAAAGGGAGGTGTCTTCTGTGTCTGTTTATTATAATAGCCTCTCTCTCTCTCTCTTTCTTTCTCTCTCTCTCTCTCTCTCTCTCTCTCTCTCTCTCTCTTATCTGAAAGAGGATGAGGGATCAGCGAGGAAATAACTTTTCTATCTGCCTACGTTGATCTCTGGGATGACTCCCACTCTGATAGTCATCTGTGTGCAGAGACACAACACACCCTTCACTTCCCCTTCCTCTGTGCCCCCCCCCCACCCCCCCCCCCTCTGTAAACCACCAAATAAACAAAAGCAAGTGGCAGCTAAATGCTGCATCGCTCTGGTCACATGTCAAACCCTCTTTGAGGCCTGCGCTGCATTCACTGACAGGGTGAGCACCCAAAAACAAAGTCCTGAAGCCAGTCCTCTGAATTCAACAGATCTAAACACTGGAGGTAATTATAGGCGCCGCCGCCACGGTAATTACTCCACAACACGGCGACCGCCGTATCCACTGGAGACTCAGACGGGGTTTGAAGTTATCAAAAAGCTCTGTGCGTGTGTGTGTGTGTGTGTGTGTGTGTGAACATCCATCCATTCTGCTGCGGGTGCCACTGTCAAAGAGGTTGTTTTTGACCCAGATGCTCAGAGAGAGAAACTCTTGTTCGACAACTCTGAGACGGAACGTCTGCAGCCGACAGGCCAATAACGGTGGCTCAGCTTGTGGCTCAGAAATCTCATTTTCACACCTTTTTTTTATTATTATTTTTCCCCCCCAGCTGCAGCATCAGGGGGGGGGCGGGGGGGGAATTGCCCGAAAAGCAAATTATACGAGCGCTGATGATGACAGGATCTCTCTCTCTGGACCTGAAGTGAGGACGCTCTCTCACTCTATTGGTGTCCCGGATGAAACGCGTATTGCGTCATAATTACAGAGCAGGGGCCTCTTTAGAAGTGGATGTACAGTAGAGTGTACTTTGAGTAGAAATGTGGCCCCATTGCTGTCAAACTTTCCATAATGGGGGGAATAAATAGTCTTGACACCAGTTTAATTTAGAGAGAGAAATGTCACAAAAATATAACTGTGTGCTTTTCAAAAAAGTCCCCTTAATCCTTGACGCACACACACACACACACACCGATACCAGTGTTTAAATATTTAAATATATGCCTCAGTGTGACTTGGATCGTGTGTGTGTGTTTGTGTGTGTGTGTAAGGCAGCGTCAGATGTTACTTAACCACTGCTTTCCTCACTTTGTAAAAACAGAATGTAACAAATAAATACATAAATATAAAGTTCCTGAATTAAAAAACGTGGAAAATTAACAGGAATTACAGTGTTTATCTTTCTTTTTCTTGTCTTTTTTTTTTTAAATGCAGCAACAAAGTGATCAAAACATAAAAATACATTTAAAATTCCAGTATATAATGTGTGTGTAGGAAAGAAACACATCATTGGATTGCATTGAATAGAACGGTCACCAATACTCTGGTATTGGTCTGATATCAATATTGATTAATAGACACACTGTTGGGGGGGCCCACACGCCCCCCCCCCCCCTCAAAACAGTGTCTATTAATCAATATTGATAAGTATTGGTCTGATATCAATATTGATTAATAGACACTCTGTTGGGAGGGGGGAGGGGGGGGGGGGGGCAGTGCCCCGGCTGTATTCACGCCCCTGGTCAGAAGCCACTATAACCGAAGGCTGCGTCCCTGAGGAGGCTCGCGGTGGCTTAAAGACGCACTAGTCTCACTCTGACGTGCGTGTCACGTCACCACGTCGCCGTGTTACTTCATACATCGCGTTTGGACTGAAGCCAGCTCCAATAACTTGGATGTAAAAACAAAAACTGCTTCATTAAAAACTTGGGTCCGGTGCGCACGGAGCGGTGCGCGTAACTCTCCCATTCCAAATGACCAAAGTCGGAGAAAACAACACACACAAACACACAAACACACAAACACACACACACACTCATCAGGTGTCCCGTACAGAAACTTCACCCTCATCATCAAATTACCTGTTTCTCTGTCGCGCCTTCAGGAAGCTTTTCCCAAACGGAGCCATGTCTCTGGAGCGCGTGGAGGAGGTGGAGGTGGAGGAGGAGGTGGAGGTGGAGGAGGAGGTGGAGGTGGAGGAGGTGGAGGTGGAGGAGGAGGAGGTGGAGGTGGAGGAGGTGGAGGAACGTGGAGCAGCGATCCGACACACTGCGCGTTAACAGTCCCCGCGTGGCGGGGCGCCGGGACACTCTGTGGACTGTTTCACGGGGGGGGGGGGGGGGGGGGGGGACAAGTTGAAGGCTGTCCCGACTGCGGCAGCTCCTCTGGCCAACCCCCGTCCCATGAGCGGATGGGAGGTGTTTCCCTCACACACTGCGCTGCCGTGCATTGGAGCAGGTCTAAAGTCGGATTAAAGTGGAAGTTTTTCTTAAGAGGATGTGACGTAGTGTTACCACAAGGGGCAGCACACGACTCACACGTCGGACATGCACTCTAGTGCCCATGAAAGCACCATATGCACCAATATTATAATAAATAACGCGCTACGAATCCTTCTAAAAGTGGAGTGAAGAGGCCAAACCAAGCCGTGCAAAGAGAGGTCTGCAGGACGCGCAGGGGGAACCGGGTCTAAGTGGCTCTCCCTGGTGGATCCAGATGAACTTCACACACGAGGAGGACTCCAGTCTGGCTGTTGGTGCCACCCCGTGTTTTGAAGCAGCTCCAGCTGGGCTATATCCTCCATATTAAAATGAGGATTAATTCCCTGATGACCAATTAGTGTGAAACATTTGATTTGAGAGAACGTGCCCGGACTTATTTGGTGGCTTTACATCAAAGTGGATTTGTTTTTATTGTGGGAGTGTACCACAAAACCATTTGTTTTAATAAACGGTAAAGGGAGGACGTGGCAAATGCTGCTGTTTTTTAATGTGTGGCATGTATGTGGTTTACTGGGAACAGACAGAAGACGGCGCAGAACACGTGGTGGACTTTAAAGTCTCCGGTGTGATATGATATGCGGACGTCTTGGAGTGTAAATGCACATCCGATATGTCGTCGTTCCAGTTAATCTATCGGAGTAACGCGATTAAAAGTCACCAGAGAAAACTCAACATAGCTTCTTTAATGAAAGAAAATAATGTAATTGTGTAATGGGAGAAGATCTAAAAGGGATCCCTGTGGGACACCGTAGTCATTTCACATGATTGAGGGTTGACAGTCTGACTTTAATTTCTTTGTGTTTTTTTTCTTTCTCTTCTTTTATGTATTTGCATATAAATAAATCCTCACACGTGTGGAGCAGATCATCAGAAGATATATGAAGACAAATCATTAAGATTTATTTAAGACGAAACTTAATATGTTCATCATACTTAGATTAAATGTATGTTAAGGATCATTTAATAAAACAATAAAAAGACTATAGCCAGTGCATTATTTCTACTGAGAAGGTTTAATATGGATAAAAATCAATTTTTTAGACATAATATATGTCCAGATATTTAAGCCGGTGGCATATATATATATATATATATATATATGTATATATATATGTATATATGTCTTTCTTTGGCTCTCATTTGATGTGCGAGACCTTCCTTCCCCTGTCGCTTTGACACATGATGATTTGTAATTTATTTATGTATAAAGAAAAAAGAAGCGGAGCACCCTGCTCCTCACAAACAGAGACACCAAAGCGTCGCTCTTTGTCGTGCACCCCCCCCCCCCCACATCGGACCCCGCCCCCCGCCCCCCCAGGGGGAGCACATCAAACCTGCGTGAGCCGAAATAACCCAATCTCTCAGAAAAATATGAAAAACACACAATGCTCGCCTTGTGATGCCAAAGTGACGTCTGATGACATGGTGTGGGGGGGGGGGGAGAGAGAGGCTGACGGGTGGATGAAGGGGGCTGTGTCAGTGGGTGGCAAGGTGGGGGTGGAGATGATGAGGAGAGAGAGAGAGAGAGAGAGAGAGAGAGAGAGAGATGCTCTGACATCACATTGGCTCTTATAAACTGGGGGGAAATGGAGCCCGCTGCACTTCAAGAGCAGACAGGAAACGGAGAGGAAGGGGAAAGCGTGTCGGGGAGCTGCAAGCGAAGAAGAAGAAGAAGAAGAAGAAGAAGAAGAAGAAGAAGAAGAAGAAGAAGAAGAAGAAGAAGAAGACAAAAGCCCATCTCCAGCCTCTTCAGCGCTCTGCGTGTGACCTTTAACCTTATGGACTAGATCCCCCCCCCCTCGGGTGAATTCATCAGTTTGGGGTCCGTTGGCGTTTGTTGTTGTTTGTTTCTCTCGTCAACATGCAGGCACCGGTGGCGTGCGTGCTTCTCCTCTGCTTCACGTGCGGTGGACTTTGTACAGGTGAGTCCAGGTGTTGTGGTTTTCATGATTTAATCATTGACTTCTTCCCGTGTGCAACAGGTGCAGCGCTGGGGGAAAAGACGGCATCCTCTAAATCATGGAAATATATATAAATATATATTTTTTTTTTCACGTCAAAGCTTCTTCATTACATTGTCGAGTTTTTGGGGCTTTTCCAGATTAAATGCTGAAATAACCTGGCTGCTAAAATGACGCATACTCCTTTTTTTTATGGTCCCACAATTGATCAAAAAGGACTTCAGGAGGCGAATGACTTTGAAACCTAGTTAATTGATTCCTGTAAAAATACATAATTATTTTATTTGCCTTATTTTCTTTTGTTGTGACCTGTTAATTCATATTTTTTTGGCTCATATAAACTCGTTGTTCCCCCTCGATAACAATGTAATGATGTTTTAGAACCCATTTCAACCCAAATAAACCTCTAAACAAAACCACGGCAGAGAAAACCGTGTTTATTATATAACCTACATTTTTTTATTTATTCCAAATTGGTAAAAAAAAACAAAACAAATAAACATGTTTAAAAAAAAAAAATTAATCCAGGCTGTTAGGAATCCCTTTTTGTAAAATGGAATAAATTTGAAAGGAATCCTCCAAAATCAACACCTTTTAACCCTTTAAAGGATCCGTCAGTCTTCACCTGGTGCTCCAGATCCCCTGGGAAGATGAGATGTATATATATATATATATATATATATATATATATACTCCCATATTGCTTTGGCATCACGACTTCATTAAATAATAACGGTTTCTCTTTCTGACCCACAGACATTGACCAGGACCAGCGAGCGCTGGAGGAGGAGCTCCTCCGCAGCCTCTTCACTGCTAAGGTAACGGAGTGTGTGTGTGTGTGTGTGTGTGTGTGTGTGTGTGTGTGTGTGTTTGGGGGGGGGGGGGTCTTAACTGAAGCCTTTATGTGGGCGATGAGGAGAAAATCAATAATCACAATCGATGCTTCTGACCAAATACCTCGATATTGATATTGTAGAGTGGACGGTGCCTTCGAAGACTTATTTACACAACGAGATTTTTGATGAATAACCAATCAGAAACGTGGATATAATGACTAAAAGCCCATCATAAAACAGTGCTGTCCAAACCCAGACAACACCTCAGTCTGTCACTCACTCACGAAGTACGGCCGAACGTCACCGAGTCGTTCTTAACGACCGCTCCGCGTGGGGGGATTGTTTGAAATATTGGAAAGCTGCATTTGCTCGTAAATCCCGTCCCTGAAAAGTTAATAATTACGTGAAGGGAGAGAAGATCCCGATGGATCTCCATCCTCTCCGTGACCTTTTCAATTTAAACCACCCTGACCCCACTCGCGTAAAGCTAATCTAAAACTAAGTGAAGCCCTTAAAAACCCGCGGACGCATTAATAATTTGTAAATGTCAGCGTCTCTCCAAAGCTTTTTATTGCGTTTCCTCACCGCTCCGGTCTGTACGGCGGAGGAGGAGACTCTGTTCCTCGGGATGTTCAGAAAACCACGCAGAGTCTCGTGGTCCATCTACACAATACCCCCCAGCCCCGCGCCCTTCATCACTCCATCATCCTCAGTGAGCGGGGGGGGGAGTATATCTACACGAGTATATCTACACGAGTATATCTACACGAGTATATTATCTACACAAGTATATCTACACGAGTATATCTACACGAGTATATCTTCACGAGTATTTCTACACAAGTATATTATCTACACAAGTATATCTACACGAGTATATCTACACAAGTATATTATCTACACGAGTATATTATCTACACAAGTATATCTACACAAGTATATCTACACAAGTATATTATCTACACAAGTATATCTACACGAGTATATTATCTACACGAGTATATTATCTACACGAGTATATTATCTACACAAGTATATCTACACGAGTATATTATCTACACGAGTATATCTTCACGAGTATATCTACACGAGTATATCTACACGAGTATATTATCTTCACGAGTATATCTACACAAGTATATCTACACGAGTATATCTACACGAGTATATTATCTACACGAGTATATCTTCACGAGTATATCTACACAAGTATATCTACACGAGTATATCTACACGAGTATATTATCTACACGAGTATATCTACACAAGTATATCTACACGAGTATATCTACACGAGTATATTATCTACACGAGTATATCTTCACGAGTATATCTACACAAGTATATTATCTACACGAGTATATCTTCACGAGTATATCTACACAAGTATATCTACACGAGTATATTATCTACACGAGTATATCTACACGAGTATATTATCTACACGAGTATATCTTCACGAGTATATCTACACAAGTATATCTACACGAGTATATTATCTACACGAGTATATTATCTACACGAGTATATCTTCACGAGTATATCTACACAAGTATATCTACACGAGTATATTATCTACACGAGTATATCTACACAAGTATATCTACACAAGTATATCTACACGAGTATATTATCTACACGAGTATATTATCTACACGAGTATATCTTCACGAGTATATCTACACAAGTATATCTACACGAGTATATTATCTACACGAGTATATCTACACAAGTATATCTACACGAGTATATCTACACGAGTATATTATCTACACGAGTATATCTACACGAGTATATCTACACGAGTATGCTGTAGAGAGACTTTCATCACATATCATCGGTTAATAATACACAATTATCTTTCCTTCATCTGTCTCGTCTCTCCTGATTTAAATTCATGACCATCATTAAAATTTGGAAGAAAAAACCCCACTTCCTGTATTCAATTTGAAACCTTGTCCTCCGGGGTTCCCTCTTTGCAGATGACACAGAATAAGCAGAGCGCCCCCTACTGGCGCGTGTCGCTGGTCAACCTGTGCAAGATGGTGAACAGCCTGGGGCAGGAGGCCTGGAGCGACGAGGAGGAGGAGGAGGAGGAGGAGGAGGCGGGCGGCGAGATGAGGGAGGGGAGGAGCCTCAAGCTGCAAGAGGAGCTGTACAACCTGCACATCATCTGCAGAGCGCTGCAGAGCCGGGAGGAGAGGGTGAGACTCACACACACACACACACACACACACACACACACACACACACACACAAACACGCACACACACACACACACACACACGGGAAAACAGGTTAAATTAAGAAGTACTGCTCTTAAGGTCTTCATCACTATGTTTTTATTGTGTATTATCACCATAACAAGAACATTTTTGCTTCTGCTTTTTACAAAAATACAAACAGTGAAGCGCATAGAAAGGGCAAATAGTTAATAATAATTTTGCACGGGGATTTAAAATATACCAGATTTCATACGGAAAATGTATGTATTTATTTATGTAGATTGGGTGCTTTCACTTTTGGGGAGAGCTATGGAGCCTATTTGCTATTTGATGGAGTTATTGAGTAAATGTGAGTTCCCTCTGGTTAACACATCTAGGGCTTTTATTGTGAAAGGTAAGAGCTCTTTGATCATGACGTAACGTGATTGGTCGATTGATGGCTTTTTTATTCTCAAATGAAAGCTCAGAAAAAAATCGACCTCATTCTGAAACAAGATGTTCTTGCTTTTCCGTGCGTAGAAAATAAAAATGTCGACGAAAAATAAAGAGGCCTCAAAATATCTCAAACAAACACACACAAAGGCCCATCCGTCCATCCATCTATCCGTCCATCCATCTATCTATCTATACATCCATCCGTCCATCCATCCATCCATCTATACATCCATCCATCTATCCATCTCTCTATCTATCCATCTATACATCTATCTATCTATCCGTCCATCCATCCATCCATCTATCCATCTCTCTATCTATCCATCTATCTATCCGTCCATCCATCTATCTATACATCCATCTATCTATCTATCCATCCATCTATCTATCCATCAATCTATCTATCTATACATCCATCTATCTATCTATCCATCTCTCTATCCATCTCTCTATCTATCCATCTATCTATCCGTCCATCCATCTATCTATCTATACATCCATCTATCTATCTATACATCCATCCATCTCTCTATCTATCCATCTATCTATCCGTCCATCCATCTATCTATCCATCCATCTATCTATACATCCATATATCTATCTATCCATCTCTCTATCTATCTATCCATCCATCTATCTATCAGTCCATCCATCTATATATCTATACATCCATCTATCTATACATCCATCTATCTATCCATCTCTCTATCTATCCATCCATCCATCTATCTATCTATCAGTCCATCCATCTATCTATCTATACATCCATCTATCTATACATCCATCCATCCATATATCTATCTATCTATCCATCTATCTATCTATCTATCAGTCCATCCATCTATCTATACATCCATCTATTTATATATTCATCCATCTATCTATCCATCCATCTCTCTATCTATCCATGAATCTATATATCTATCCATCCATCCATCTATCTATCCATCCATCTATCTATACATCCGTCCATCCATCTCTCTATCTATACATCCATCTATCTATACATCCGTCCATCCATCTATCTATACATCCATCCATCTATCTATCCATCCATCCATCTATCTATGTATCTATCATCCATCTATCCATCCATCCATCCATCAATGTATCAATCTATCTATCCATCCATCTATCCACCCATCCATCTATCCGTCCATCCATCCATCCATCTATCTATCTATCCAACTATCTATCCATCCATCCGTCCATCCATCCATCCATCCATCTATCTATCCATCTCTCTATCTATCCATCCATCTCTCTATCTATCCATGAATCTATATATCTATCCATCCATCCATCTATCTATCCATCCATCCATCCATCTATATATCTATCTATCCATCCATCTATCTATCTATCCATCCATCTATCTATCTATCTATCATCCATCCATCCATCCATCCATCCATCAATGTATCTATCTATCTATCCATCCATCTATCCACCCATCCATCCATCTATCTATCCATCTATCTATCCATCCATCCGTCCATCCATCCGTCCATCCATCTATCCATCCTTCCATCCATCCATCTATATATCTATCTATCCATCCATCTATCTATCTATCTATCCATCCATCTATCCACTCATCCATCTATCCGTCCTTCCATCCACCCATCTATCCATCCATCTATCCATCTATCTATCCTTCCATCTATCTATCTATCTATCTATCTATCCATCCATCCACCCATCCGTCCATCCATCTATTCATCCTTCCATCCATCCTTCCATCCATCTATCCATCCATCCACCCATCCATCCACCCATCTATCCATCCATCCACCCATCTATCCATCCATCCACCCATCCGTCCATCCATCTATTCATCCTTCCATCTATCTATCTATCCATCTATCCATCCATCCTTCCATCTATCTATCCATCCATCCACCCATCCATCCATCTATTCGTCCACCCATCTATCCATCCATGCTTCCGTCCATCCATCCATCTATCCTTCCGTCCGTCCATCCGTCCTTCCATCCATCCTTCCGTCCGTTCATCCATCCTTCCATCCATCCATCCGTCCTCGCTCCTAGTAAACACATCACCCCTCCCTCTCTTCCTCCTCTCATCTCCTACATCACTCTCCTTCCTCGGCTCCTCACACAACAACAGCCTCTCTCTCTCTCTCTCTCTCTTTTCTCGTTCTTCTTTTTTCTTTCAGTTCCTTCAAATCTTAACGCGGCGCCTCGCAGACGAGCGCCCGCTCTGCCGTGAACGTGGAGAAGCGTCTCGTTTCATCTCGTTAACCCAAAACACGCGTTCGCCTGACGGTTCCTCGTGGGCGTGCGACACTCACCCCCCCCCCCCCCCCCCCCTCTCTCTCTCTCTCCCTCAGCTACTCCACGCCGCTCCAGAGTACCTCGAGGAGGACGGCGACACCGTCCTGAAGCGAAAGTCCCCGTACATCCTGAAGAGGCAAGCGGCGGCTCGCACCACCAAGTCCCGGAGGCCGTACATCTTGAAACGGAGTACGATCTACTGACGCCGTCCGGAAGAGGAACCGGGGACGACGTACTTCCTGTGAACACGTGATTGTGGGTTTCTTTTTCTTTTTCTCTCGCTCTTCTTCTTCTTGTAGCCGCCATGTTTGTTTTTTTCCGTTCCACCGTTCCGGTCAGACCTTTCGATTGTACGTCCATCAATGAGGCCGGCCTGTTGTTCTTGCTGCTGTCAAAGTGTCCCCTGGGGAAAAAAAAATAAAAAATCCTGAGCATCAAGCAAATTGTGTACTTCTGAGAAGCTATATTTATTTACTCTATTTCTTCACTGCACTCTTGAATCTATCCTTTGTTTTCAAGACACGATTAAAGGATTCATGATACAACCTCTGGTGTGACGAGACTATCTTTTCTTGGCTGAACAACTTAATTATTCTTTTATTGAATATTTTTTAAAGGATTTTGGAATGGATGCTAATTTCTCACGTTACCCCCTGAGTTTCCAGCTTGGTCTCCAGGAGAAGGCGTTGATGGAGCCCACACTGTCACTAACTAAACATGGCAGAGAGAAGCAGACAAACAAAAAGGTATCGGACTGATTCAGCAGTGAAAAATAGGTTTAAAAAAAAGATAAAGACAGAAGCTCCAAATCTACAAAACCAGCCGCAAACAATCTGAATCTATTGCATGAGAGTCTGTGGAGCAGAGCAAGACCAGTTAGGAGCTGCCTGATGCTCCGATTGGCCGGTCCGCATTGGAGGGGCGGGACTTAGTGAAATCTGAAGTAACAAACTTATTTAGAAAAAGTATATATATTTTATTAAATTTAACCGGCTAATTTTTGTTGCCTATACGGAATTGAAAAAAAATGCAATAAAACACATATGAAACTTTAATTTTTTGGTTTCGTACATGTCAGGACTCGACATTTCACTCCGGCGACTGGGTTGAATATTCACCACGTGTGTATTCAGCCGCCGCTGAAAGTAGTCCCCAACTAAAGCTTTATTTTTTATTTTCAAGATTGCTGCAAATTAATGCAATAATTCTGGGTGTTCAGAATGCAGCACATGCCACCTTATTGGATTCGGGGGAGAGGGGAGAAATTAAATGTGTATATATGTATATATTTGAACAACTACAACATATTCGATCCGTGTTGTCTCACTGGAACGTTTACCAGCATTCACGTCGTCTGCGGCAGCAAAATATGACGTGACCAACTCGACGGTGATGACGGTTAATTGGCTGCTTTGTATCTGTGGAACGTGACAGCAATGACTCCAATCTCCATTTGTCAATCTATTACGTTCTGAGTAATAGTTTATAACCACATGTATTCAAAAAACGCTGTTCTGGCACAAGTCGTTAAATAAATACATGCAACAAACCGGTAAATATGAGATTTTTGCGCCCCAAAAAAATCTGTAAATATCATAAGAATCGTTTAATGTTTGCATAAAGACCCTGAAAAATATATAATTACGTTGGCTTGAAGCCGACTATTTAAAGATTCAGGTATAATTTAAATGAAACGACGACGCGACGATCATAACGCTTCACATGAGCAGACAGAGGAGCTGTGAATTGTTGTTTAAAGGATCCAAAGTCTGTTGTATAACCCACTAAAAGTTATAATTACACATCTTTCTCCAAAGGGTCAGCACACCCAAATCCCAGAAGACTCTTCCCCAGCGGCACGAGGTTCAGGTCTCGAGGTTCTGAGGCTTTCTGAGGCCGAAAACCTCAAATGTAATTTTCCAATTCTTCGAGCACCAGAGGAGAAAAAATGACTTTCACCTCCATTGCGTCAGGGGAGGGGGGGGGGGGGGGATTCTCAGAGACCGCCCTCTTAAAGCTGCGGCAGGTAAAACGTAATCTAACAGCGAAACCCGTGGATCTGAGGTCAATCGACCCTGTGATATGAGAAGTTAACGGGGCTCTAGAGGTACTCTATTAATTCCGTTTTCTACCAGTGGGTAGCATTTTAGGGGGAAATGGAACGTAATATTCATAATTATGTTTTCTTAGAACCCGGTCTCCTATGAAAATGATGTTCCCGTGCAACTAAACTGCACATTTCTAATGTATTTTCTCACGGATTTACGGTCTGAAACCGTTTGAAACGCGCGTTAACGAAACAAAGCGAAGTTTCCGGTTGTCCGAGACCTCGACGCGCTTCAACCAAGGTGCCACTCTAGCGCTCATCACTCACACCCCGGGAGCAATTTGGGGTCCCTCGCCCCAAGGAGACGTCGACGTGGTCTAGCACACAGCTAGGGGGAATCGAACCGCCGAACCCTCTGATTGAGACCACCGCGTCACATTCCTATACGGGAGCACAGAGCTGTCAATCCAAACAATTGGCTCTAGACTTAAGATGTCGCAATACCTTGAAGGCAAAACACGTGTTCTCCCGACACACTTGGATGGAAGCCGAGAGTCGAGGACAGGGAGGTCTAAAGTTGTGTTATTATGGTCTGGATGTCCTCCGGGGGAGGCACGGTTATTGCACTTACGTGACCACGGCCTCGGAGGAGGAGTGAGCCGGCGACCACACCGCCATCAAATGCTACACTGCCCCTTTAAGAGATGGCGCGGGAGAGTGGAGAGAGTATACTACACAATGAACAATATTCAGATACACGATTATATTATATTATATTTTACTTTATTCATCCCGAGGGGGGAAATTTCTTGTATATTTTTTACAAATATACAATAAAATAAAAATAAAATAGCAGGACATATTACATTTAAGAATTAAAATAATAAAGGAAATGATAATGTAAAAAATAAAAATGAATACAGTGTATCTAAAGTGCAAAGTGACAGCGGTGTCTCGTTTAATCCGTTGTTCACAGACAGTTACAGAAGTCACACCGACTGGATTCAATCGTACTGTATGTAATGTAGTAAAAAGCTAAATAAATGGCATACGCAGCGTTTCATCACGGGCAGCGGGTGGCGCTGTTGTTCAAGCCAGAGGGTTTGAATACAAGCGTCCCTTCAGGCTTATTGAAAACAACACAACGGACAGAGAATGGCAGCAGAAAACCCCCAAACTATATTCTATATAATAATCTATAATCTTATCTCTAAAAGTTTTTACAGAGGTCGCTTGTTGATTCATGGAATATTTTCTTCCTAAAAACATGGAAAAAATTGATTTTGCTTTATGTCTGTTGGCAATATTTTCAGATTTATGAAGCGATTCAAAGACACATTTGACTCTTGTTCACGTTTACATTCTTGAATTGCATGGAAATAATGCACAATATAAGTAATCAACTGGGGGAAGTTTCACGAGCATATCTATTATTAAAGTGTTTTTACCATATTCACCTGTAGCATTTTCTCCCAATGCATTCTGGGAGCAATGCACGTTTCGGTGACATCATGCAAGCAGAAGTAGGATTACAATGTCCAGAGAAATAAAAGCACATGATTTATTCGCTCAAAAATATTTGCCCTTTACAGCTACCCGGAGGCACTGTAATTAATGTAGTAATATTATAAGAAAATAACCAAAGAAAAAAGTAAAAGATTCTCCCCTGAACACAATTATTATATATATTATTATATTTTCAGGGAGTTCATGGAGTCGTTTCGTCCTTTTCTCACCTTTTTTCAAATGAAAAGCAACACTCTAGTGCCTTTCACAATAAAAGCACTAAATCACAGTCGGCACCACAGATCCCCACGGCAACAGATACTGAAGGGCCTCCTCCAGGCGTGTTTGAAAGGGGAACACGTCCTGCCATGTGCTGAAATAGTACTTTAATAAGAGTTTAACATTAGGGAAGTGAACACATGCCGGTTGTACAGCAGCAGGTGGCAGTGCAGCACAACAACAGAATATCTCCAACTATAATATATTGTTTTGGCATTGCGCCCACTAAAAATAAACCTGAAACCTTCTCTGTGTTTTCTCCCTAAATAATAACCGGTCACAATACAGAAAGGGGGCGGGGGGGGGTCCTGACCTTAATTCTACCAGACGACACAGTATTCCTATTGCAGTGTTTTCTGCAACTGGCTCACCTTAATCACATTCTGCCACCCGTGTTTCTTTCTAAGGGCCATCTCAGATTAGTTATGATGTGGAGGAGAGCAAGAGGAACTTTGCTTTTGGATCGGGCTCAGAGCTTTGAGCCGAATAGAAATGGAGCTTCTCGACGCTTACATGTGACGGTAGCAGGCAGGAAACAGGGTTAGGAGGATAATCCTGGAACTGAAAAGCTCCCAGGCTCCACGCAACAGCCGGCGTTATGTTTTTACAGCTTAAAGTCGGTTGGTTAATGAGTTAATACAATTTAAAGCCGACAAACGTCACAATGCTGAACCCTGATTGGACAGCAGCGACTCTAATTCTAAAACAAATCAAAAAGTGTCCGAGGAAATGGTGTTTTTTTTAATATGCGTGTTATTCATATGAAACTGTCATGAATACTTTCACACAGAACGCACATTTAAGCGGTATTAAGCTTCTATACAACCAGAGGAGTCGCCCCCCTGGTGGTCAGGAGAAAGAATGCAGCTTTAACACATGAAGCATAGACTTCTATACAACCAGAGGAGTCGCCCCTGGTGGTCAGTAGAGAGAATGCAGCTTTAACACATGAAGCATAGACTTCTATACAACCAGAGGAGTTTCCCCCTGGTGGTCAGGAGAGAGAATGCAGCTTTAACACATGAAGCATAGACTTCTATACAACCAGAGGAGTTTCCCCCTGGTGGTCAGGAGAGAGAATGCAGCTTTAACACATGAAGCATAGACTTCTATACAACCAGAGGAGTCGCCCCCTGCTGGCTATTGAAAGGAATGCAAGTCGCATTGCATTTGCTCTTCAGAGACGGAGGTTGCCGCCTGGTTCGGAGATTGTAGGCCACGGAGTTCCTTATCAGTGACTAAAAGAATCCTGAGCGTCAGTGGCAGCCAGTGCAGCACATTGGAGTGATGGGATGTCTACGGCCAGCTGAAGGCGGTCCGGGACGGTTTGACATGGGAAACAAATGAAGGCGCGCATGATACGTTCTAATTCAAAAGCCGATCGATAATAATGGCGTGGTTTTTGTGATGTTTTGCAAAAAAACGGGATTGAACTAATTCATTAAAAATGGTGCTCCCATATCAATTGAGGTGAAATATGACATCGTCAGGCACGGTCCTTGAGGCAGATGCAAACAATAACAACAAGGGTTTCTTTCAAGCCTGGTTTCAGATCTCTGGATTTCTTTCACAGCTCTGTTCTTACTCTCAACATTTTCCAATTGATTTGATGTTGTGTTCAGGGACCCGGTTCGAAGAAAAAAACAACAACCAAGACTAGAGACGTCAAAGCCAGAAAAATAGTGACTGATAATTTGTCCCTGAAAGGACCTCAAGTATCAATGAGAATGACGCAGCTGAACGCACAAGTATTTGTAAGTTGACTTACGGGAATAAAAACCTTTAGAGTGGCATTTATTGTTGACTGATATCGCAAACGCTTAAATTAAATTACAAACTACTAGACGTGAAGCCGAAATATCCCAAATACGGGAGCTGCCATCTTGTGCTTTGCAACCGGGGTCCGTGTGCTCTAGTGATCATGGAGTGGGGCCGCTTTAACGAAGCCACCGCCCCCACACACACCCACCCGAACCAATCGCAGGCCGGTCACGTCCGCAGCTCGTTAGCGAGACCGAATCACGAGCTGTCAATCATGACGTCACACCCGCTTTTTGACAGCGTCATTTAAAGCACACTAAAAAAGTACATCGGCGTAAAAAAAAAGAAACGGCAGAAGGCGTCTTCATCAAAATTAATTTGGACTTTTAAAAAAATTTCTGCCCAGTCTCATTCGCTAACATGGAGGTGGCGGGGTTTATGACTCATGCTGCAGCATGCCACTAGGGGGCAGATGTTTTGGCATCCTTTTTTATACATTTTAGGATTTAAATATATCGTCTACGTTGAGTTGCTACAGCTAATTATTCATATCAGAATGAACTGGAAGAGTGTATTAGTAGTTACTTACTTGTTGAGCACTTTAACACTTTTGCCTTTGCAGAATATTTATGAAACAACAACATCGCAGGAATGCAATTCATCATAATCTCCACATCCGAGCAGATCTGTCAGTTTTTTTTTTTGCAAATTCGCACGCCGCCTCAGCAGATGTCTATCGATAATAACGGCGCTCGTGACCCTGAGAGAGCTCGGGCTTAGCGCGCCTCCCCCACCCGCAGGACAAATGCATGAATTAATTCAACTCCATTAAAACCCTTCATCGGCATCTGCCGCCGCAGCGATGCTCGGGCCCCGCTCGTCTTGGCCTTTCTCCAGCCGGACGCCTCTTCAATTTAGCTCCAATTTTTGGAGTCGGTGGATGTTGGCTGACGGTCGGGAACTTCACGTCGGGATGCTGATGAGCGAGTCTTCACTCCCGCGAAAGGGAAAGTCATTCTCTCATCTGGAGAAGAAAAAGCCAGCCCGATCAAGATAATGGCTTGTGAAGGAATGAGATTAGCTCCCGTTTTTTTTTTTTTGGGTGAGAAATCTGATTGCGTGGACGGGACGGTGGCATAATAAGTGCGACCTTGTGGTGAGAGACCGGCTGGAAAAAAAAATGTAATTAGGCCTCGCATATGGAGGCAGAATTTCTGAAGCCTTTCAGCAATGACGTTGAAGGGAAGAGCCACGTCGGAGCGGTTTATTGTCTCTTGTATATATGGCTGCCAACAATGCATTAATAAGGCATTTCATTGCGACTTTAATATTGGAACATGCCCCCATAGAAGCACTCTACAAAGGCCTTTCTCTCAGCGTTAACAGCATTTTTCCTTCTGCTTGATAATCAATTTGAGTCCAACGTCTCTGTTTATTTGATACATCAACAATTAAGGTGTATAAATGACCCAAGCTTGTTTAATGCGTTTGTTTTATGGGTTCATAGGATTTGTGTTGTGGTTGTTTCTGCCCGGGGGTTGATCAGCTGCTCAGCAGCTCAATCAAGGATCAATCACTTTTAAGGCATATAGGAAGATAGGTAAGATTGGTCTGTCATTAACAGCATTCTTTAATATTTAGTTTGCTCATTGGTATAGATGGGATTTCAGGTCTCCTGAAGTCCTGATTGGCGCTCCAGTTGGTTATCGGCATGAAGACAGAAACACACGGCTGTTGTCAGGCAGTCAGTCTTCAAGACATCAATGCAGTCAATCTTCAGTACATCTTCTTGATTCTTTGTCTTGACTTAATTAAACACAAAGTCTGCTTTCTTTCTCTGGTAATTGTCAATATGAAAGAGTGATTATGCCCTCCTGACGGAGAAAAACAATAAACCTGGTTAAGGAAGCGCATTAAGTTTTATGTAAATCATCGACTCCTCCTCTCCTCTCCTAATTTCCTACACCATGACACCTTGTCTTACATTATTGCTAATTTGTTCTCCTGTATATCTTTACTGCCATTGCTCTCACTGACAGAGGTTACGCTGGCAAACACAACAACAAATGTAATTAAATCCAGAACAGAAATGTTTTCTTATTTCATTTTATGACATATCCAATGTTTATGCAGAGGGTATTTTAGATATCGTTTTTTTATCACACTTATAAAAAGAGAAAAAAGAAGAACAAATGTAAATATTTTGGATGAAACTTTCTATAAATCAGGCTATGAATTAAATATGGACTAACCCCTCTGTAAAAACCTTTAGAATATAGAGATAAATTAAATTGGAAAGTTTGGCGTATGTAAGAGCTGTTGAAGTGGAGATTTCTGATTCTGAGGAGAAACTCATTTAGAGAAAATGGCCTCTAAATATATGCATTGAAAAATTCCATACATCTTGACACTACAGTTGAATGGGTTAATAAGTATGTAAAAGATCACCATGAACCTCCCCAGTTGATTACTTTTATTATAACACTTGAACAACGAATTTGTTGAATTCCACATTTGGTTTGTGGTGGATATTCCGTTATTGATTTAATAGTTTCAGGCCAGAGTCAATTATTAGATGAAGACTTGTGTCACAGGGCTTTGAATTGGAAGCCAGTGGATAAAGAGGTCGGGTAGAGTTGTGTATCGTCGGCGTAGAAATGGAACAAAGTGTAATTGTTACACCTGAAGTCACCCAGGGGGAGTTTGTAGCGCGAGAAAATAATGGGACATAAAACTGAGCCCCGGGGGATGCCGTAGATGTTGTCTGACAATCAGCCACTGTTGAAAAAGGAAAGAAAAGGGGGAACAAGGAGGCAAAACCAGACTGGATCAAATAACTGGATCAATGGCTGAATCTGGCTGAATAGGCTGGAGGTTTGCTCACACAGTAGCAGCACTTGCAACGATACTGTCATACTTTAAGACTTGTACTCAAGTCGTATTCTCATAGGTGACTTTCTCTTTACTTTGACTCAAGTATGGTTTTTGGGTACTTTATACACCACCGGGTATTGGTGGTGTTAGGCATATGATGCAATGATCACCCACCATTCCCTCCAGAGGAGATATCCTGTTTCTGAACCCTTGTTTCTATTATCTCCAGGTCTGGACAGCCTGCTTGATATTGCAGGGTGTGCTTGTTTTTTCATCTATGGCTCGGGGATCCTTTTATAAAAAGAAAGTTATTTAGAGCATCCCTCAGTGGACGTGGACAGATTTCATCCTGCTCTCCTACAAAGGACGTTCCCATACTTGAAAACTCTATTTGTCAAACACGTTTTTGAGGGAAAGACATTTTCTGACGTATCAAGTATGTTTTTGAAGGATCACATGAGTCCATACAGGTGGTAAACAAACTGACTTTCACCCAGGAGACCGCTGTTTGTGAACGATGATTCATTTTAATATATACGTCCGTAACTTAACCACGATGTTTTACGTAACCTAACCAAGTCGTTTTGTTGTGGTTTTTACTGTCAGCATCAACATGCGATGGTGAACCGTTAGTCTGAGAAGAAGGTTACTTTGTGGGGAACGGGGTCCTTTCAGCTCAAAGTGCCCTCCTTCCTTCAAGCGCCGACTCGTATTGATCGTAAACACGACTGATGTGTCGAAGGTGAACGCGTCGCCGACTGCGGATCTTATCTTTTACCGTTTTTACTTTTACGGGAGAAATTTAGAAAAGAAGCCTCGAGATGCAGGAAGACTGTTCTGGCATGAGAGAACAACAGCGCCGGAGTTGGTCACATCTCATCTACGTCAGTTCACGAGCGCACATGCAAACGCATGATTGAACGGCTTCCGCTTGCACACACCAGCCGTGCATCCACACCTCCGTTGTGTGTGTGTGTGTGTGTGGAGTAGGCCTATAAAGCAAGCTTGATTCCTACAGACAGATCCCCCACTCTGTGGCGTGCCCTGACATTATAAACAGGCTTCATGAAGAGGACGAGCGTCAGTAATTGTCGCGGTGGGGTGGCGGGGACAAGCGGGCCGGTGCGGCGGGGCTGATTGTGTCTCTCCGCCTGCCTGTGATAATTAAAATGACTCAACCTCGCCCGGTTCCAGTCACAGCGGCGGCATCGCACAGGCGGCGGCGGCAGAGCGGTTATTACTTGTCCTTCAGCTGAAAGGATCGTGTTGGCCAGTGAGCTTGAGGGCCTTTTGTTCTGACAAGCTGAAAAATACGGCGTCCAGCCCGGGTAGATTTTAGCAACGCGCCCTGGGAAATGAGTTAATCTAAGCAGGCGCATGCAAGCAAACCCTGACATTAATCTTTAATTAAAGGCCTTTACAATTTCTTTTTAGGACGACATGCCCGGGAGTATGAGAGTTACTGTAAGGGATAGATATGAGCAGCGGGCAGCAACGGGGAGAAGGCAACACATTATATCTTGTGGCGAGCTCATTTTGTCTCATCAAAGTCAAGGAGCCATTGATCTGTGAAGACGTCGCCTTTCGGGCTGTTTGGATCGCGAGACGCACCGTGAGGTAAACTCATCGGCGTCGCTCCTGTGTTTTGCTTTTTTCCTTTCATAACAACCCCTCGAGGGCGACGGCCGTGAAACATGTGCTCTCCACACAATGATCCAGATACACGTCCCACAGCGAGGCCGTCTTCTGATGACTGCCGCTTTCACACATCAAGGTGACTGCTTTTGATTCACACATTGCCCCCCCCCCGCCCTCTTCCCCATCCCCCCCATTTATTTCTTCTTCTCTGTAATTGACTGTGGATCTCTGATAAACTCGCTGAAGCTTTTTTCCTGGTGTTTTTCGATGGGCTGCTGCCTTTGTGATGTTTCAGAACCCGTTTCATTCGGGCTTGAAGTCTCCTCTGAAACCAAAACGGGACGTTGGGTAATTGTTTTGATGACTCCTTTTCCCGGTTCCCAGTGGGATGAAGGCTTTGGCACAAAAAGAGCTGAAAGTGGAGGTTTTAGGGAAGAAGGGACTGAGCAAAAAGTGGCGGGCACATCTTCCCCCGTGGCAAGATTTGTTCACTGGCAACAATAAGAGACAGATGGGGGGGTCGAGGGAGGGGCGGTCACACCCTTTTTGAGGCAAAGCAATTGGGAGCGCTTAAACCCTCATTGGCTGTAGGGCCTATCCACCAGGAGGAAGGAGCTGGCTCCAACAGCACTGCTCCTTTTATCTGCGCTCCTCGTGCAGACCCCGTGAAGGCCACGGGGGGGCGCCGTTGGAGCGAGGCAAATTTCTCAGGTCGTCTGCGGCGGCGGCGCGGTGGATCCTCCGCGGCTACTGATTCGCGGTAACGAATGATGATTGAAGGCTTAACGCGTTTTTTTTTCGTCCTCGCCTCCCGTGAAGCGGCGCTGGCTGGCTGGCTGGCTGGCCTCGGGAACCGTCGGTCCAGAGAGGACCTGAACGTCACCGGTGGATGCACAATCTCAAGTTCCTCGCCAGGTTTTTTACGAGTCATTCATATTTCCCATGCCTTCATCTTCCCTTCAACTTCCAATACTTTTAAACCCCTGTATTTACGTCTGTTCTCCCCTCCTCCTAAGCCGGTGCACCTGGCTCATGAGGCTGCTGGGGAAAATGCTCCCTGTAACAAACAAAATGTACCAATCAAAAGCTATCGACAGGCCTTTGGTGTGTGTGCTTGAAGAACACTTTGAGGGAGGGAAAGTCAAATCAAACGGGCGGCCATTGTTCTTTTTGCCTGAACACGTTGCCGCTGCTGCCTCTTTGTCGCCGGAGGCGCGAGGGCACGACGGTATCCGGCGCAATCTATATCGGCCCGGGTTTTGGCACCCCCCACCCCCCTCCGTGTGCCGGCAGCACCATGGCAACCACAGCAATTGATTGGCTGGCGTTCCCTCCCCCGCTGTGCAGTTGTTACGTAGGATATTGCTTTTTCTGCTCGCTTCCCGAGCCGGTATTAGCTGTGGTTTCTCAGGGGCCCGGCCTTACGGTTTGGTTCTGAATGACTTTGAAGGGACGGAGACGGGCAGCGGTGGGGACGACTGTGACGAAAGGCCCCTCGAAAAGGAACTGTGACAGCTGGAAGGTGTTGGATTAGACTCCGAAAGTAGCCTTTATCAAACCTTTGATAACAGATCCCATTTCTCACCTATATATATATATATTTTTTTTTTTTGTTTGTTTGTTTTTTTAATTAATGTATTCGCAAATGTGCCAAAATGCTCTTTTATTTCAACACCCAATTGGTAATTAGCGCGGCGCTGTGCACACCCCAATCGGTTCATTTGACAGATTATACGAGTTAAAAGATCCTCTAAATCTTCATGAGACCCCGAGACGTCTAACAGCGAGAATCAAATTGTTTGTTTTAGTTTGGGGGAAATGTTAAAAGTTAAAGAATAATTTAAGTACCATAGGAAATGATTGTTGTCAGCGTGTTTCCATTTGATTATTTTTGCAAGTTAAACTAATATCATATTTTAACCCAAGGCTGTTTTTTGCTTGGTTTTTACCCCTTTATATATTTAGACCGGCTTCTAGTACTATAGTTCTGTGGAATTTAAAGCATTCAAGAATTGAAGAAATGCAGGACTTTCCCCCTGGAGAGCGCCGCTCACGTCTCTTGTGAAACCAAAAGTAACTTTATACTTGTTGCGTAACTCAAGGTTTCATAACGCCGCGTAACTTCGATACCAATAACGTAACGAGCATTATTTTACATTAAAAAACATGCTTACGTGAAACCCAAATCACAATGTTTTCCGTACTTTTGGTAAGTAAGGTGTTGCGTAAGTAAACTTTAAAAAAAAAAAGAATTAAACCTGCGTCGGAAGTTTATTTTGAAAAGACACTCGAGCAGGAAACTGATGGCGCTGACCCTAGAAGTGACCTGGAGCGTCAATGTGCAGCTCTTCTTTTACACAGTTAATACAAAAATATTCAGTATTTTGCATTGATTTAAACTATTTGTTCTCTTCAGCCAGTCCGACAGCACGCTTTATATAAGAAAAATTTACAAATACACAAAGAACCCCCGAGCGCCATCCCCACACCTTCATTAAGTTGAAAGAAAAAAATGAGAAGCAGAAAGCATATGAATATTTAAATGAATAATGTATGGCTTTTGCTTTTGGCTAGAGCGAGATCTGAGTCAGACCGGCTTGCTCTCGCTGCGAGTTTCAAGGAACTGCAAATGCCAGTTATGTTTTTTTTTCCTCTTCTTCTTCTTACCCTTTTTGTAAATTTTAAAATGTACACTGTATGTTGTACTTTTATTCGTAAACGTGTTAAAACGATGAAACAGGCGAAAGACGTAAGGACGTCATTTTCTCGATTCAAGGTCACATAAATAAGAGTTTTTTCTTTTTCCTCGAGGCATTCAAACCGATACTCAAGCCTCTGTGCACACACACACACACACACACACGCTCCGTCTTTGCAGTCAAACGCACCACAGAGTAGGCATCCATTTGTTTAATCTAATTTCAATACAGTACAACATTTTTGCAACGATACGTGTAAAAAAATATATGTCATCTTACAATACAGTACCATTCAGAGAACGATGGGAGAGTTTAAAACGGGACACGGAAGAAAAAAACAAAAAAAACGACACCTTATAAACACACCCACACGCTCCACTTGAACAAAATACACGGCAACACGTCACCCTTCGAGGTCAAGAGGTCGTATCCGGAGCCGTCGACGTGCAAAAAAAACACAATTTCATGAGCAGAAGAAGCGGAACAATAATCCATAGATCCCGACGTATAAAAAAAGGAGTTGCTTTACCCACTGAAAAAAACAAAACTCTTTAAGCACTCATGCACTTTGTACATGCTCCACTGGAAGACAGCTCAAATAACTCAGTATTCACATTCATCACTTGTTTGGAGCTGGGGGGGAAGGCATCGGACCCTCACAGCCAATATAATTAAACAGACTTACACAGTTACCTTCCTGCAGGTGAGTCACACACCTCTACCCCCTTTTTCTTCTTCTTCTTCTTCTTCCATCACAGATATTGTAATTCTTGACAAGTGGACGTGGAAATTGGCCGTTTATTGTACTAAACAAGAGATCCTCTTAGTGTTCAGCGACACGTACCGTCTGACTGATCCTTGCGCTCGCCGTTCACTCGGAAAGGCGCCGGTATGGATTGTGGTTTTTGCCAAACACGCTGCCAACAAGCGAAGAGTGCTGCGCGCAGCACTTTGCTGACATCCAGTTGAGGAATTTATGCGGCTTTTTTGTTTGTTTGTTGTTATCCCCAAAAGATTGTAAATCTGTCCATAAATCTGCAGCTCGTGGCTTTTTTTTTTTTTTTTTTGGCCCGGCGTCTCATTTTCAAATAAAGATCAGACAGCAATTTCTCCTCCCAGAAGTGTCGGCCTTTCGCAAACGCGACCGCTCCGCTCGAGGAAGTACCGAAGCCATCCATTACGCTTGTAAAGCAGCTAACTGCCCTGCGGTGACACCGTGTGTTTATAGCTCATGAGCGGGCGTAATGCCGGGCCGAATCGGCGTCTGAAGGAATACGCGCACGGCACGATTGTAGTTTTTTTCCGAGGATCATCCATTCAAAACGAGACGCCCTCACCCCCTCCCTCTGATCCATGCAGGTCACGGAATCATTCACCAAAATGAATAGTGACTTTCCGAGAGAAATGCTGAGGAAAAAACAATGAGCTGCATGGTGGCGGTGGTGCATTCTAATTTCATTTCAGAGAGCACATGGTGGGGGGGGGGGGTGGGAGGTTTGCTGAGGAAGGGCTTCGAGGTGGCGGTACAAGCCAATCTGCAAAAAGGCCTCGATCTGTGACACCAAACAAGACCTTGAGGGGAGAGAACACGGAACAGGTGGTTGTATCGCAACAGCTGAACAAAGCTCCGCGGAACCGGCGCCGCCGTGTGCCTAATGACAATCTGCTCCCCGTCTCGTGTTCCCGGAGAAAACGTCGTCGGCGTCGTGTAAACATTCACGTCTTCATTGCACCGTTGAGTCGTCTCGATCCAGGAGCTGAACCGTCGCCTTGACATCGCCCCCGCCGACGGTTCATAGACACGGCGACGCGGACGGTGACGAGGCAGTTTTTTTTTTATGGTTGATTCTGTTAAACAACACGGGAAAGGTGGGGAATTTTGAGAGAAAAAAAAAAATGGACAGGCTGCATGAAGGCGACCGCAGAGGAGCGGAAACATCGGGGGAAAAGAGCGAGTTGAGATTCTTTAGCTTTTTTGGGGGGTGTTGTGTTGTTTTTGCTGGTGTCGAGCGTGAGGCAAACACAGACCAATTTACTGGGGGGAAAATTGTGCTGTGGTGGAAAGAAAAAAAGAGAGAGACCTAAGAGCAGACCCGACCCATTCTTCACTGTGCAATCTAATCTCGGCTCTCGGAGACGACGGGTGAAAACAAAACATTGTTCTCCTGTCGGCGGAACACGCTGTAACGGCTGCCAGCGGAGGAGCTCGGCGCCTCCGACGCGACGGGGGAAGATGATTAAATCGGGGGGAACGGATATTCCAGACTTGCCAAAAAAAGTTAGGTGAGACGTGTGATGAATATTCAAGGCAACGACGATGACCTCTTGACACTTTCCGGAAGGCGAATAGTTAAAAGAGCCAAATGGGAATCCCAGCGCTGCACTTTCGCTAAACTCCGAGTCACGATAACTTTATTTGGATGGTATTTTCAAGGAGAACCTGTTTCTAAGTAGTTACACTTCATAATAATTATTATTTTGCCACATTCATAGATTATCAATGCTTTATACTATTTAGAGGAGCAACAGTGGTCAATTATAATACAATGAACAGAAATCAGAAGCACCTTTTCTGAAGAGCATTCAACCCAAATGATTAGTTCATTGCATCGTCCACTCGGGACTTGCACATATGTAGTTACGGTACTCTAGGGCTGGGCAATACGGGTACACATAATTTAATCGTGATTTTAAATGATTTGAATTGATGTTCAATCAGCCCAGTCGCCAGAAAAAATATTCTCAGCGTTCATTTCTGCAAGATGTGTCGAAAGTCAAAGTTCTTGAGCAACAAAAATAAGTCTCACATCAACCTCGATCACGCTTGCAGAAAACGCACAACGGCACGTGTTTAACGCTGTGAAACGATTGGTCGAGAATAGAGAAGAAAACGTGTCACAATAATATCACAAGAGCTTGACTAGCATAAACATATAAATACCATCTTTAGCGGACAATCTTACGTAACAACAAGTGTAAAGTCAACTTTGACCTTTTTGGCAGGACACGAACAGCGGTGTCCTGGGTGAAAGTCCAGCGTTTCTTTGAATTATCTTTGTTGCTTGTTATACTCTTTATTATACTGCATAACTTTCATTAACTTTGGTCTGACTGAATGCAACAACGTCCACGTTCAACGTACCCTTTGTTTGCAGGAACTGTATTTCCTGGCAACTGTGCTGGTTCAATGCAATGAAACCTGGTTAATCTCCAAGCCCATTAATTTCTTCTAAAACATAAATCTTAAAGCTATTTTCAGCTGTGGATTAATACACATTGGCGTATTAATGGTGCACTGGTGAGTATTTACAGAAAAAGGTATAACAAGATATATCAGACTTTGGCTGCATACTTGGAAGTGCGATCAAGTCATGGTTGGTTTTGGTCTTTTTGTAGGATTTGTACAGAGGAATGTTGTGAAACAATACCATAATATGATATAGATATGAAAAATGTGTAAAACACAACATGGATATATCGCCCAGCCCTTTGACAGCTATCAAGATCGGAAAAATAAATAAAGGCTCGTGGAACATTTAAGAAAAAACATACGTTCATGAATACTTTGAGGTCAGCTGAACAGTCCTTAAGAATGACCGACTGGGACAAGGTTACAACTCGCAGGTATAAAAAACTATAGATTGATTTGGCAATCAAAATGAGTATCAATAAATACATATAAAATGAATAAATAAACCTGGAAATACACAAGTTATTAAATCATAATAATAAAAACCTTTTGCCTCTTAAGACATACCGAGAGTCTTTGTGTACAGTCCTTATTGGCTGGGGGGTTGTGTAGTCCATAAACTTATACTTCTGATGATGAGCCACTCTTTCTGACTGGCCGTCACCACGATGCGAACGCACTCAATGTCAAAGGCAATTTTGTGGTCTACGTCTTGCACCTCAATGTTGCCATTTTTAAACTCCCCTAACGTGATGTAAGAGGAACACTGTTTCCCTTTTTTAGTCCCGACGAGTTTCTCTCCGACCTCCAGAGCTCCGTGGTGAAGAACGTCGTTCTGCCGGTCGTCGGAACCGGTGGCGATCTTAATTTTACTAATTTTGGTAGATTTGTTAAACACTATGACGAAGAAGTCTCCCGTGGACGGAGGCTTCCCCCAGAAGTACTCGTCCACGGTGCTGTACGCCTTGGCGGCGTCGTAGCTCTCGAAGACGTTGATGTTGGTGTACATGCTGGCGGGCGGGTTGTCGGGAATGTCGAAGGAGTCTTCCTCGAAGTCGTCGTCCTTCAGCTTGTTCTCGGCTCCTTTGTAGGAGGAGTAGTACCCCATGTGCTGGAACAGCGAGGGCTTGAAGCGGATCACGTCCTTCTGGGCCAGCAGACCCCGGAAGTGGATGAGGAGCCAGTCGCAGGGCATTTCCTGGTAGAACATGAGAAGGAAGTGAGCGAGGCGCGGCAGGTCCCTGGAGTGGTACAGCTTCCCGATGTAGCCCAGCTTGGAGAACTCCAGCATCACCCAGTAGGAACCTTCCCTGGAGGTGATCACCTTCTTCAGCGCCGTCAGGAAGTTCCTGGAGCAGCGCACGTCGTCCTCCAACATCATGTAGAAGTGAGACAGGTTGGTGCAGAAGTTCAGGAGGAAAGCGTAGTCCACGTTCTGCTTGGAGCGGAAACGGACCCGGTCCTCCGGGTCGTTGTAGTTCCTCTTCAGCCCGTCCAGAGACGGGTAGTACTCCTCCGGGGCCTGGATCACCAGGAGGCGACCGGCTATGATGTGGTGGGCGAACTTCCTGGTGATTTCCTGCACCAGGTTCTCACACCAGACCAGGTCAAAGTCCGCCAGGTGGACCACGACCACGATCTCCTTGAGCTCCTCGTAACTGGACTGATCAAAGATGGACTTGATCGTCTCCAGGAGGTAGTTCCCTCTTTTTCTTTTGACTGACGACAAACCGATAGTGAGATATTCTGCGGACAGAAACGAGCATGTCATGATATGCAAGATGCAAACAGAAATGCTTACATAGGTATATTGTGTAGTCATACAATGCCAGCTGGAGAAGATGAATCACGTGGAACTCAAGACTGGCCCTGACAAAATAAACCTTAGCTGTAATTTAGGCCCAAATGGTCATTTCTTGATTGGGAACGGTAGGTGGACAGAAAATATGCACTTCCTCGCTTTGTACGTGTCTGCAAACCCACGAGATACGTTAAATATCAACGATTCTAAACCAAAAACAAGTTTCACATCAGGCTTGTATCACAAGAGAATCACAATGACATGAGGTTCATGTTGTGAAGCGTTTAGGTTCAGGCAACACAAATACTTGGTTGAGGTTAGATAAAGATCATGGTTCGGATTAAAATAATGATGTAACGAACTTTCTTAGTTAACATTACTTAAGCTTAAGTTAATAAGCTGCAATCTCCAGGGTGAAAGTCTTCTTCTGCCCCTCCCGTCCACCCTTAGTAGACTTTCTCGCTCGTTATACTGATGATACGCTTGTGTCTACATGGGAAAACCAAAATGTATAAAACTTTCATCCATTCAAGGTCAATTCTTATGGAAACCCTTTTTGAGAGTTTTTGAAAATTTGGAAGACCATCTAGACGCTATGACTTTTAATAATGGTCGTACGTTATACAGCATCTTTTGCTCTGCACCTTTCTTTTTGCACTACGTGTACAACGTATGCTCTGCAGAAACCAACAATGCCAATGTTTTTTTCCTGGCGACTCACAGTCCCAACATACATGACCACCACTTGTTATCAAGTGACTAAAGTCCAAATACTGTCGTGATTCAGAGATATATAGTTGTGACGGTGAGAGAAAGACAGTATTGTATCGTTGATACTCGTTTCAATCAGGAATAAAATGCAAATTGCTTTACAGATTTAGAACCAGGGCTTCATTTCTGTATGTGGTACTGGAAACACATTTAATGTCTTAAGACCTTTAAATTAGAGCTTTCTGTATTCATTTGAAGTAAAATATTATGTTTGGCGACTAAACCCAAGGTGCACTTGAGAGGAGGAGTGCGTCTTAATTTTGAGGCAAAAAGGTCTCGATGGAGCAGTTGCCTTTTTATCGCTGCGCTTTAAACCCCCACATCGCCGATTTTTAAGTTTTAGCTCCTATTCCCAGCTCACTGTAACTCCCCCTACCCCCCCAAGCTCAGTGGATGTGAATGTATCTTTAAGCAAAACATTAAACTCACTCTTGCGGTTCAGCGGGGTGCCGGCGAGATAACGATACGTGACATTAATGGCTCCGGAGGAATTACTCAGGTCTCTGAACGTGTGAACGTATCGCTCCGCGCTCGAAGGGTGGACCGATGTTTCCCTGAGCTGCCTTTTATCTCCTTCCTGGAACGCAAACAGGGGGGAAAAAACACAATATCATTTTGCATTATGAACAATGGAGAAAGAAAAAAAGAACAAACAAACATGTACAAGCTGTGATACCTTCTCCAGAGAAGGGACGGGGGTGAAATCCTCATGCAAATTTCAATTTCTACAGTGAATAATTCAATTTTTTATAAACTCGTCTTTAAAACTTGAGACAATATGTGTTTTGACGTGGCGGAGCTACACCCGTAACGTTCGGAGACAGAAAGGAATCTTAAAAAAGAACCGACAGGCTGCAAAAATGGACTCCGAGAAGAAGCGCCGGGGATGCGAACTATCTCTTAATAATTTAAATAACAAACACAGATAATGTACTGTGTGATCACCGGGGTTTTTGTGTGTTTTTTTTAAAGACCTCGTGAATAAGAAATAAAAAAACAACGATTTCAACTTGGGTCCACGTTATAAAATATTCAAACATTCGTTTCTCTTTTAAAACAATCAATTGTATATATATTTTTTAAACGGACGAGAACAAAGAAAAGAACACATCCGGTTTTACAAAAGACGTTTAAAAAAACAAAACGGGAATACGAAGCGAACACTTTCCTCTAAAGAGTCTAATTTGGGAAACGTGCGATAACACGAAATGCACCGACCAGCACGTAGCCATCTTCGATGTAGAGGTTGAGGAAGAGGAGGAAGGTGATGAGGAACCCGAGGAAGGGGATGGTGGAGCGTTTCCTCAGACACCTCATCTTGTCCAGGGACTTCCACGCCAGCCTCATGCCGTGCAACGCCCTCACTGGGATCTGCACGAGGAAGCACACGAGAATCAGTTTTGAGCGTCAATAAAATGTCCTTTTATTTTTTTGTCGAGCGTCAACAGATTGCAGAGAAATTCATTTTAGGAACCGCATGGCCGTGCACGATGTGATTATCTTCCACGGCCGCCATTAATCCTTCTTCAACAGACTTCTAATGATGTGTGATAGTGTGTGTGTGTGTGTGTTTTTTCCTTATCAGGGAAAGAGGTGGACCACATCCACTGATTACTTAAGACCCTGCAGGACATGAATGATATTGATATGCCAAACAATGGATTACTGATGCAATTTAACCGTTTTCTTTATTGATAACATGTGCACCGCTCTGGAGCTGCATTTGTTCCCCACTCTGCTGGTATTTGCAGCTGTTTTTAATACATCCTTGTGCTACAATGGTGAAAAAGAGACTCTTATCAGAGAGCTTCCTCCTCTCTGTTGTGAAGATTTCCATCAAGGGATATGCTACCTTTTATTTAAGATGTGTAGTCCACAGGCGAAAAAAAGACAACACTTTAGTGTAAAACGGAGAATTATTAATCTATTGATTGATATTATTATTTTTATTTTTTTTAGCAAGCATTTCATTTCTTTAAAATAAAAAGAAGAGAAAAATGGTAACATTTTTTCCAATCTAACAACTGAATTGTCAGTTAGGTAAAATGCATTTTAAAAAAGAGCATATTTTCTCCCAGTTTACATTTGTAATACGTTTCTAATCAAACTGTAAATGACGTCGGGCTGAACCTGTAAAAAAAGGAGACTTTCATACATTAAACTGGTGTTCTTCTCCTGTTTGTGGGGGAAAAACACAACAACAACAACAACAACAACAGATCTACTCATTTGAAAAGCTGCAACCAGTTCATAATTGTAGCTTAATTAAGGACCAAATAAAAACAAGAACACTTGAATGAAGGATAGGGAGGTGGCGGACATACTCCTTCTCCAAAGATGATTTTTTTCGTTCTTGTAAACAACTAATCAATGCCCGGATCAATTAAAAACTGCTATAAATAACCAGGGGCACAGGAGATGAGCAGGATAGACACAACAGTCTGTTTGTACGCCTGTAACATCTATAACATCTACTACCTTTGAGAAGCTCATGACATGCAGCCCAGTGTTTACTGTACTCCAAAAAGACGACTCGGTGGGCGATACAGGAGGTGCATGGGTCCAACATACAGGACTTTAAACCTAAAGGCCGGTGTACGATGCTGCCTAAACCTAACCGCACGTAGTTACTTTAAGTTCTTTTTGTTGCCCAGAACCTAAAACTTTCTTTTTTCAAACCGGACCATCCGTGTCCCCTGTAAACAAAACCAATAGGTGCCATTTCGGGACTTTTTTTCAGCGGACCGCCGTAAATAAATGTGTTGTGACATTACGTTAGATAGTAATGGTCCTTTTATCTTTCAAAGGCAATCCACTAAGTGTGGGGTGAGAACAAAATACTCCTGGCCTCCAGAAGCTAAGCACTTGTAAATGGTGTTTACACCCCTTGACCTGTCATTAAACCACCTGCCGGTACCAAACCCGGAGAGAAAGTCCAACAGACGAGAGCACGCACATCGTCGAGAGGCTCACGAGCAGCGAACGGGAAGCCGCGGACACGTTCGGTTTCCAGCTGGAACAGATTTTATGCGCCGGGCTCAGTCGATTGGCAACTCCCTCTCGCAGCAACGGCGCCGCTGCAACCGGACAGCGGGAGATAAAAAAGAATATGCCCACAGATGTAACAATGGCGTTTGGGTCTTTTTTTCCTTCGCCAACAATTAGGCATCAGCACTGCGCTCTTTGTTCCACAACCCCCCCCCCCCCCCCCCTCCCCCCCCAAGGGATTGCTAATAGAATACAAACTACCTCTAAGCTCGGCTCAATGACCACACATCGATCCAACCACCGGGAGCCGGCCGGTCGCCAGCTCCTTGTGCCCTCTTGAAAACTACATTTAACGAGCCGGTCCACTGCGGGTCTGTTTCTGTGCAATTTTCAACCCAGTGTGATTACATTTTTTTCCAGGAATCATCAGTATCGTTGTGTTTTTTTTCCTCCTGCTTACATCGGTCTGTAAATGTAAAGATCTGCTTTAGTTGTAACTGGTTAACATGTCAAAACAAATTCTAGATGTGTTAACATGTTTTAAATGTGTATAATATAACATATATGTTGGTTAAACCTGGAGATCACGATTATTCAATACGATTATTCATTGATATGATTGGAAATGACATTGTAAACATGAGTTTATGGTCTCAATCTCTAGTTTAAAGTCTTCTTCAATACAGCGTGATGTTCATTTAGTAAATGATGGTCCATTTAGAGTCAGACAGACCATAAAGCAGGGTGTATACGACGTCTCTAAGTCACTCCTCTGCATTCCAAATAACTTACGTTCATTGGTTGCAAAACAAACAACAACAAGGTGACGACCGTAATCCAAAATGGTCGAACCCAAGGCACAAACCAATGGGTGACGTCACGAAGACTACACTTCCACTTCCTGATGTACGGTCTCTGACTTTCACCCAGGAGGCCCCTGTTCGTGTCCTGTGAAACCCAGAAAACGTGGACTCATTTTACCAAAGTTTAGTTTCGTAGCTTTACGAATTCCAGCAACTTTGGAAGCATACTTATTTTACACAACAAATGTACATATTTTAATCAAAAACTACAATCTTATCCTAAGCTTACCCAAGTGAGTAAAACTAAGTAACCTTTACTTTGCTAGTGTATTTTGAAGAGCGCTTCTGAATGTAGTGAGCGGATGCCAGCGATCCCCGAGTCCTAGAGGATCAACATTTGTCTTTATTACGCAAAGAAAGAAAAAGATGGTTTGAGAGCAAATTTCTCGTTTGTAAGTAAATTAATTGTTAGTTATGCTTATGAAACTAGAATTTGTTGCCTCTAATCTAAAATATTTGCTCTCAAAATAAAAACCTTTGCTCTAAAAAAAAAAAAATACATTCGCTCTCAAACCGAAAAGCTCCGAATTGAGTTTGGACGTAGTGGGCGGGGCATACGCTCGCTGAATGAGCGAGGTGTTTCCATTGGTGGGTTTAACTTGGCTTCCACTTTCTTTTCATGTTGTTGGTGTCGTGGAGTCTCTTTTTTTGAAAGAACGACATGGAGGGCTGCTGTGTTGACATGAAACCCCACTTTCTTTGTGCACAGCGTGTCCATTCGTAGCTTTTCGTTTCGAGAGCGAAGGTTGTTTTTTTTTTATTTGAGAGAAACGTTTTTGGGGATTTCCAGCAACAAATTCCAGTTTCACAAGCAAAACTAACAATTAATTTACTTAGAAACGTGAAATTTGCCCCTCAAAACATCTTTTTTCTTTCCTTTCTTTGCGTAAAAAGACCTTTCATACACGACGGTGTGACGGTTGTGAGAACGCGTTGGGCCAAAAGCGTCTCCATTACACTCGCGACGTGTCCCCCGGTTAAATTGCAGAAGTTCTGCTGCAGGAAGCTGAGTGCAGCACGATGACGAGAGGCATCATTAGAGCCACTTGGGAGCAACCTCGGCCGATGACTACGAGCACGAGAGTCTTCCTCGCCGCCGGCCTCGTCGCCTTTGGCCAGAACTCGCCGCCGGCTCTTTCCTTTTGCCAAAGTCTCCCGACCTACGATAAAACCCAATGCCGATCCGGTGGGAGAGCTACGATTGATCCTTCTCTGCATCCGCCTTTGGAAGGGAGTTGATCTCTTCAGATTGGAGTTTTTGGGGACGTAGATCCTGACGATACGAGACGAAGCAAAGGCGCCTTTTCTCGTTTCAATAATTCAGTGTGTGCTCAGAGCAGGAGGAGGATGAGATGCTCATGCTCCTCCCTACCCCGGATTATCATCTCTACCTCCAGTCGACTGTATATTCTTAGGTGGATGGATAGCCACATGGACGATGGTATGGATTCACTGAGAGCATCCATTAACCAGACACAGGCATGCATGTGTTGTGTTCAGTCTTGTGGCATGAAACCCAGAGCGGTGCGATGGACTAAGTGTGTTTTAATGGGTGTGTCATCCTGGCAGTCACACACTCCCTCAGATGTCCCCGGCACCATTTTCAGGACACGGCACACTTCCAACAGGCCGGGGCTGTTAAATATCCATTATGCACTCTGTGTGTGTGTGTGTGTGTGTGTGTGTGAACTGGACCAAATAAACCACAACACAAGCCTCTCCACTCGCTTCTTACCCAGCAGCACAGCGGCGGCGCCTTGCACTTAACTCGTATCAGCCGCCTCTTGAAGCCCGTGTTCTCGGCGAGGAGGTTAAATCGCGTTAGGTCGACATAAAAGGAGCTCGGTGGCAACGACGCCGTGACGAAAGCGCGGCGCTGTAGCCGCGAGGGGCCTCGCAAATTAATTCACATTTTCATTCTCGTGGCTAAATGTTCCAATTTGAGCGAGATTCCTTCAAACCTTGCGTTTTCTTAATTCAATAATCTCTGCTTTTTTTAAATTGTTTTTGTTTTTAATGTAACAACAGACGCTAAGAGACAGAAAAAAAGGGGGAAGGCAACTCTTTCCTGGTTGCTTTTTGCACCGTGACTCGTGCCTCGGGGGGTTTCGGAGACTGGAAATCTTCTGCCCATCAATCGTTGACGTCACAGCAAGTTGAGGGTTATTATTATGTTGCCGTGCACGAGGGAATGAAATTGAGAAGCGAGGGAATAGGAAGATGGCACAAAGGGCTCTGTGTACACTCGTATCATGAAGACAATCGCAAAGGGCCTTTTACAATCAGAGGCATCGAATTCAGGACTTGGAAAGTCGTGTTTTTTTGTCATTATTTTAGGGCAGATTCAACGATTCAATAATTAATTATGATGATTTGGTTAATTCATTCTTAAAATTACAGACATCACAAGTTCCCAAAGCCCCAAGAAGGTGTCTTCAAACTTGCTAGTTTTGTCGGATTAATTAATTAAGTAAAATACACTTTTAGTTGCATTATCAGTTGCATCTCTAACTCTTAAGTTTAGGATATGGTTGAGGAAAAGATGGTGGGTTTTAGATTGAAATAAGTATGCTAGTATGAAGTTAAGTAACAAAAATATGGTAAAACAAGTCAACGCTGAATTTTGGTTTCCCACAAGACCTGGGTGAGGTTTGTTTGGACCCGACTAGGATATATATATATATATTAACAGCCCCCTTCTCACCCATAGGATATCTAGTTTTTATACCTTTCTTTTGCAATATTAAAACATTTCTTTCCAGGTTCCAGGCATAGAAGCACTGTGGCGAGCTCCCCTGGGTTCATCCTCCAAGTCCTCCATGCGTCTCTGGCAGCTCGCACACGATGCCCGATCCAGGAATTGTCTCGTTTCCCCCGGCAACCCACCCCCCCTCCTCTAATGGTGAAATCTGACAGAGGCAGACTTCAAAACAAGGAGCATCCCCAGTGAGGAGAAGGCAATTATGGTCTGGCCTGATGTTCAACCAAATGCTGGGAATTCTATAACACAGCCCCCCCCCCCCCCCCCCCCAAAAAAAAGCAAAAACAATAGAAAACAAAAAGGCCGACCGTTCCCTCGCCGTTCGTAACGGCTCGATTGCTGCCGAGCGGAACGCCAACGATACCGCCATCTTTGTTTTTGTTTTTGTTATGGAGAGCGAAGACTGAGCGGAGCGGCACTAAGACGAGTTGGAGGCGCCCGGTAATTTAACATCCCATCTTCCCAAGGTCGTTCCCTCTCAAAAGACACGTCCACAAAAGTGAAACCACGATGCGGGCGGATGCCTTCGGAAAAAGGGCGCGCGCGGTAACACCTGCAAACCTGAATAGATTGAAAAGACGGAAGGGAAAAAAAAAAGAGAACGTTGTGTACGATATCAGCGTAATGAATTCATTGCTTTTGGAACGCCGGCAGGAAACTCGGAGGCAGAATAATGAAGAGACTCGATTTTGATAATGAAAATATTCTCGTCCGGGAGTCTCGTCCGTACACACACACACAAACATCGAGTTCCTCAGAAATCAAAATAGCCTCTTAACAAAACACTTTTCTCTTGCCGGCTTGAATCAACTCTCAACTGGAGGGGGGGGGGATTAATAACATGCGGGGGAAAAGCAATTCTCCCTCATTTCATTTTATGTTATCTGTTTTACATTTCTTTCCCCTCCCCCGGGTATCCTGCACCTTGCAGATAGACAGCTCCGGCACAAATAATCAATTAAGCCGGCAGATTTCGCGGTTGGCAGTTGCTTTGTGTCCCTTTAGCCACTTTTCAATGGATTTTCTATCCCGATAAAAAAAAAGACGAGATTAACAAAAAGGCTTTTTTTGGTTGATAACAGAATTGTGATGTGGGGTTGCGGGATGATAAATCCCGGTGTATTATGAAATGGCTGTTTGGTTAATAACTCAAATTGGTCAAACCAAGTTTAAACCAATCACGACGTCTTTAGGAATCCGTCGCGACTCGGCGAAAAATCCACGGCCCCCTTTTTTTTTTTAATGGAAAACACACGGAAATGATCTTAACTATCGGGGGACGCGATCGTGGGAATCGGTAAGAGGGCGTTGTCGACGCGCCGTGTGGTGAATTAAAGCCGCGTTGCCGGGGGCAACCGGCCGTTGTGATTCCCCGCAAAGCACGTGTCGCGGCAGCCGATCGAACGTGATCAATCGCCGCAAAAACGTGATCTTCCAGAGGGCCCACGACACAAACTTTGCCTCTTTTTTTTATTTTTTTTTAATGTATTTCCTCTTGCCGTCAGTAATCTGTCAAGGTGTGTTTCTGTCCCGGGAGCCTTCAAACCGATCGGCAAACTTTCGGAGGCCGGAAGTTTTTTTTCTTGTACCCCGAAGAGGAGGAGGAGGTGTTGCAGAGGGAACAGTGTGTGTGTGTGTGTGTGTGCATTCCCCATGGACACGCTGTCCAAGTGTGCCACCCTCTTCTTCCCCCCCCCCTCCTCTACCACCACCGCGGCCCTCCAGGGAGAAGCAGGCAGCCCGGTGACAGCGGCCCTTCCAGCTGCTCTCCCAGAAGGTGCCCGTGTGCACGACAGGCCTCGGAGCGTGAAGAGAGAAAGAATAAAGAAAAAAAGAGACAAGAGTGTTCCCCGGCAGCGCCAAAACAGCCTCTTTTTTTCCTCCTCTCAGCCTTTAAAGCTCACACCGGGAGACGACAGCGCCTTGTTCTCGTTCCAGGACGGGTTGGAGACGTCGACGGAGCTTTTTTTCCAAAATTCATCAGCGTTAGGACTTTAGAGGAGGAGGAGGAGGAGGAGGAGGAGCACAGGTGGTGGAGGCTGGAGTGGGTTCTCGTGAGCCAGTGCCAGCCCCCTCGTCGGTGCTACCTTCAGAGCAATCAGGCATCAAAAGCACTTGGAACAAAAGGCGGCGACCCTTCCACTACCGCAGCACAGATCATCCGGCCTGTTTCCCGTAATTGAAAACGTGATTGTTATGAGCTCTCCTCAGATCGATCCCCCCCCCTGCACTAGTTGGTGTCTACTAACTTGGCTGGAAAAGCTCCTCTATCATTTAAAGCCGTGAATGGACTCGTGCCATCTCTGGGCAGCCCGGTGATGTAGAAAAGGGGGGACGGCATTTATCGTGACACACAAACAGTGGCAAACATGCAGCGACCGAGGACGAGGCTGCGTTTTTAAGGAGGAGGAGGGGGGGGGGGGGGAGACACATGGAAAAGTGAGGAATGCCTCGCCTCTCAGCGGTTGACCCTTTGACCCAGATCTCTGTGTGTGTGTGTGTGTGTGTGACCGTCCTCTGTGCCTGACGTCATGCGTCATAAACGCACAACGCCACTCACCCCCCCCCCCCCCCCCCCCCCCCCCCAGGGGGGCATTTCCTACATTAAAAGCAGAGACCCACTCAGAATTAGCGTGTCGTCATGTCTACTCCATTAAAGAACTGGACGGTGGCTACGGGGCAGGAAGGGGACATTGAAAGAAAAGGTTGGAAAGAAAATCCCCTCTCTCTCTCTCTCCCTCTCTCTCTCCATCCCTCTCTCTCTCTCTCCCTCTCTCCCTCTCTCTCTCTCTCCCTCTCTCTCTCCATCCCTCTCTCTCTCTCTCCCTCTCTCCATCCCTCTGTGTGCGTCTCCATTTGTGAGACAGGAAGAGGAGACTTGGCTCTGCCTTAAAAGCACTTAAAAAGCCAAGGTCACCTCCTGGTCAAATCTGCGAAATGAGAAAATGGCTGCAGGGGCAAGAGGCCGTTGTGCAGATAACATGAGAATGCACTATCTCCTCACTACACATTTTAGTGCGGGGGGGGGGCACCACCGGCAGGCTTTTCCATGGGGGGCTCCCGTGTTGAAAGAACCGAAAGGGGGCCGTAGACACAATGAGATGGCCCAGTTTCACCCAGTATGAAGACGCATGAAGTGCTCTTAGGGAATGAATCTTTTTTTTTCTTCTTTTGGTCAGGCGGACGGGTGGTCAGCCAAAGAGCTGGATGTGAGCCCACCGGGGTGTTTTTGCATTAAATCACCAGCGGCTGAATGTATTTATTTCAGTGGAGAAAAATGCACCCCCGAGTCATTTATAATGCATAATATACAGTTTTTGGGAAAATGTGTACATTGACACTGAATTACACTATTATGTATTTTGTTTCTATGGTTTATGCCATCAATACTGCCGCAGCTCCCGACTCAATGTGCCCAGAACTCGTCTAGACCCTGTTTGCTTGAAGACCGGCGGGGGGGGGGGGGGGGGGGGGGGGGGGGTCTGTAATGACTGCAGATAGACGCCCCCCGTGTTTTAATGATGGTACCTCCGACACGTCACGGGAGATTGAAGATGATGCATTTCACGAGGACGCCTTCTGTGACGTTATTTACAATTTTTAAAGCATATGAAAGTTTAAATAATCTCAATAATCTTTTAAGTCAAAGTGTCTGTATGTTGAGTTCTCTTTGGTGCTTTTCGTGACGCCTCTCTATCCATTCTATTTAGTTTTTTGGGTGAAATGGGTTCAGCGGGTGAGCTTGTTGCGGGTTTAATTCTGAATGTGTTTTTCAGGGGTGTGACACCCTGTGAGTCTCCTTTAGTTCCTACAGTCTGATACACTTATAATTTGGACATGTGATAAAGGATGCAAGCATGGCAACAACAGCAAGAGATGGTGAAAAGCAAAGCAGGTGGTGGTGACCAAAAAGGAGCTAAAAGGAGGGTTCATAGTGACCGGCAACCTAAATGGGATGAAAGCTGATTTCAGCTGGTTTTGAACCCGTTCAGGGTCACGATGGATCATAGCTTTTCTTTTCCAAAAGCTCAAAAGTACTGCAATCATTACATTTCAAATCATAATGATGACAAAATTAAACAGGAACCCGTCTGAAATTCAATTAAACACGTTTTTTAAAGGTCAAACGTACTCGATTTAACAAACTCAGCACACACTTAACACTAGAAACAAAGTGGTATTAATAGTGACCTCCTGCTCTAATAAAAAAAGCCAGTTCAGGTGGACACCTCTGTAATACCTCTAATACATAGATTATAGTAACATCTCTGTATGGATTTCAGAGGCAAAAGGCTCCAATCCGTATGTGAGTTCAAACATCGGAAAGGCTTAAATCAAGAACTCTTTTTAAAGTTTGATATACTCCAAAAGCAACCTTCACGAGCCGAGAGACGTCTCTTCACGATCGACCAGCGGTGAAGGAGGAGGAGCTCGTGTTTCCTGCCGGCCTCGCCAGCCCTGACTCGGCTCTTTGCCGAGACATCGGACCGCCGGTCTGATGGGAGACTACCTCACATCCCCCGCATGCTCGCAGACCTCAAGTCCCCCGACGTGAATATTTGATGAGCGATGTGTGGGACGGCCAACCGCTAAAAGATGTTGATCCCCTCCCTCCCTCTCGCTGAGCTCCTCCTTTGGTAATCAAACACCAACATGTCATGGAGGAAGAGAAACATGGATACCACATTAGCTCTGCTGCATGCTGGGAATTAATAACATATTACATTTACACCTTCCACAACTATAACTATATTTATTTTATATTTCACATGTTACGTTTAGACATATTGTTCGATACTTGGACGTGACCTCAATCATTTTAAAGTTATCGACTCATTGTACGATATATGGACGTAAATAATATTTACATTACCGACTTATTGCACGGTGTGTTGACACGATTTTTTTTAATCGTTGACGACTTATTATACGACATATGGACCTGGATTTTAAACTTGGGGATGTCAGGTGGGGCCGGGGTTAAGTTAAACATAACTTAATATTTAATATGTAACGCTGCACTTTTCGGTAAACTCACGTGCCCAAATGTTTAATATTTATTTAAGTGCACATTTTGTGAAAACTGTATTTGTTGTTTTGCTTCTGTTGTTTTAGTATATTCATGTTTTATGCCTGACTATTGGTAAAAATGAAACGTGAATTAGTTTTTGAAAGGGCGCACTTATAATAATTATGCTACCACATTATCATAATATTAGCGGCATACAATTGTATCAAAATTACAATGATTTAATTTTGTCGCTATTATTTCCGGGACGATATTCAGTTTCATACATGGAACAAAATAATTGCTGAACAGCCTTTTGTTTCTGCCTGTTTTCCGTTCTAATGATGATCTATTCTGGGACTCACTCAACCTTTACGACCCCGTTTGTGCCACGGCGACGGCGTGCAGCACATTCCTGCGGTCATCGCCCAGACCTTGAGTTTTCCATCATCAGCCCATTATTTTACAACCTTTGCTTATGCAAAAACTCCGCGTGGCATTTCGCGATGACAGTAAATGAGCTCCCAGGTCCTCGTAAAATAAATAAATAATGCGATTCCGCACCCTTTTTTTAACGACGCTGCAATTGAGCAATTCCTCCACTGTAATTCAACTCGTACAGTTCCTTCTCTTCGCTCTCCCGACTAATGAGATTTTAAAAAATAAGGTTGGATGATGTTGCACAAAGCGCAGGGACTTTTTTGAAGGCCCCTGTTCGTCGTTGAGTTACTGTTATATGTGTGACAGTCATTTTTAATGCCGCGGGGCAAAGACAAGTATTTCTATGACACCTTTAACCTTGCGAAAAGCTGCTCAATGGCCTGTCGTACACCGGGCCACGACCAGGTGCCTTATGGGAAGCTGATTCATTTTATAGTGACATCATAACACACTTCCAGTCAGTGTCTATGGAGCTCCTTCCTGTGACTTGTGTTGAAAAGTGCGGTGGCAGTTTTTTTTTTTTATGGCTAATCAGTCGGAACTAAATGAGGCACCGAACCAACTGTAACACAATTACACTTTAATTAACGAGTGTTTTACTGTCCTGTGACATTTATGCGCAGAGTGAAAGACCAAGGATGTCTCCACAAAGATGACATTGGCTAATTTCCCAGGTTTGAGTCCTTTTTGTTTTTTGTCCTCCGGAAAATCAATTAGTATCAAGTTGAGGGCAAACTTTTTCCTGCAGTAATCAAATAGTGTGACACTCTACTGCTATATGTGTAATGCTATATGTGTAATGCTATATGTGCAATGCTATATGTGCAATGCTATATGTGTAATGCTATATGTGCAATGCTATATGTGCAATGCTATATGTGCAATGCCTGCTATATGTGTATGTGTAATGCCTGCTATATGTTCAATGCTATATGAGGATGCTATGGGAGGATATGTATTTTAAAAACTTTAAAATTATCTTTACATATAACAGCAATTAGAAAAAGAAAATGCTCTGAAAATAATAAGGGTGTCAAAGGCCTGTAATTAAACCGTCCAATCAAAATGTCAAAGAGACGCGTATCAATCAGGAAGAGACACAAAATGACTACAAAGAGTCACAACATGACAACAAGCACACAAAATCACCCCACATGACTACAAAGAGACACACAATGTCTAAAAATAGATTCAAAATGACTCAAAGTCACAACATGACAACAAGCACACAAAATTACCCCAAATGACTACAAAGAGACACAAAATGTCTAAAAAGAGATTCAAAATCACTAAAAAGAGACACAAAATGACTACAAAGAGTCACAACATGACAACAAGCACACAAAATCCCCCCAAATGACTACAAAGATACAAAATGTCTAAAAAGAGATTCAAAATGACTACAAAGGGACACCATGTCTAAAAAGAGATTCAAAATGACTACAAAGGGACACCATGTCTAAAAAGAGATTCAAAATGACTACAAAGGGACACCATGTCTAAAAAAGAGATTCAAAATGACTACAAAGGGACACCATGTCTAAAAAAGAGATTCAAAATGACTACAAAAAGAGACCAAACATGACAACAATATGACACAACACGACTCTAAAGAGATTCACCACTCAGAGACACGAAGCCCCAGAGAAATACTCAACTACAAAGTGGCATAACAACCGTAAAGTCTGTGTTTCTTATGTAGGAAAGGGGCCAGGGCCCCCCGTTGCCCCGTGCACTCATTGGTGCGTCGGCATATTCCTCTCCAAGCTGCTAGCTCGACAGCCCGGAGCGCTAACAGCGGCCATGTTTGTTGTTTACGTTAATACAAATCATTTTGTGGGTGTGGCTTTGGAGGGGGGGGGGGGGGGCCTGAAGGGGCTGTCAGTGTTGCTAGATGTCAGGACTTTGGGAGCTAGCGCTGCCGGCTACTTCCATCCACTGAGCTGTTTTCAAAATGTTGCCGACGCCAGCAACAAATGTCGACACGTTCGTGATTGCTGGTCTTTGAAAAAGAAAAAAAAAAGCTCTTGTTCTCCTGATGATGGATCCTGCTGCTCAGGTTAATGAAGGATCCGTCAGCGCGTCCCTTTTTGTTTGTCTTTGGACGCCAAAGTGAAACGGTTTCTTTTTGATTAGCGGCTGGATCTGTGGCTGTCGGGTTGGAGATGCTGACAAAAGGATGCCCTTTGCCTTTGAAGAAGCACTTCATCTTGCCTCAGGTAAAAAAAAAAAAAGAAAAAAGACTCCAGAACTTGGCAAAAAAGGAAGAAAAAACCCCACTTTTTTGTTTGGTTCCCAGCCTCGGGCAGGCTTTCAACCAAGTGGGCTCCTCTGATGTTGAAATATACACATTACACATAGAAAACAGTCCGTCAAAAGGAGAGAGAATCCTCTCTACTTATTTTGCACGAAAGTGCAACTAGACCCACTCTTAACGGGAGAGTACGCCGCACATTTCCTCCTGCCTTTTGAAATATAAAATCAGAAACCAGTAAAAGCTTGTCTGTGTGCATTATTAATGCCACTAGAGTAAAAAAAAAAAAAAAAAAAAAAAAAAGAGGCAGCCAAGAAGGATCCAAATCCTCACCTGGCAGCATGGGCAATAAATATGAAATAAACACATATACGTCCTGTTCATTTCAAGCCTGCGCATGTTCGAATGTGCACTAATTACATGTTTCTAATAATAAATGCTTAAAAAACTCAAGCTAAATTACCTGCAATAGAGTCGTAGCTTCAGCAGACCTCCAGATGTATTCCGCAGACGCCGCCGCTCTCTTTCACCTCCGGAGCAGAGGCTCCCGCGTTTATTATTCAGCACCAGGCGGCTCCACCTTTTTGGCTCATCTCCGAACAATTTTCCAGGCTTCCTGTAAATAAAAAAATAAATAATGAATATGCATTTTTTTTTTTTTTTTTGCAGGGGAATCCATTTGCGAAACAGAATGATAATGAAGAGAAAGTGCTTTAAAAAAAAATAAAGCCCCCAATTAATAAACGGCTGCTCACATCTTCTAATGAGATGCCGTTTTTTAATAAGCGGGTATGTTGTACAACAAAAGGTGTTTTGGTAAACATTATTGTTTATTGGTTTGATGACATGCGGATGGTGGAACGGATTGGAATTAAACAACACGTTTGATGCACACGGAGGTTATTGTGACGCACGTGCACGGGGAGAATGCGCCTTTCTGTCGTCGGGTAGTTTACATCCAAAGAAGCTTCTGGTTGAAAAACAACCTTGAGCTGCCTCCGCTGTACAACAATGGATATGACAATAACTCAAGAAAATCAAGTTTGTCTCCATAGGAGGAAGCACGCTACCGGGGATTTGACAGGAATTTAGATGGAAAAAAATATTTTACGTGAATCCTCACGAAAACTCGTTTGTTTCCTGGTTGCGCAACACGAACTCTGCTGCTGCTGCTGGGACCAGGAGCCAGGCTGTGTGTCAAGAGCTCACAGGAAAAGTGCCGGGGAGATGCATCAAATTTGAAGTGTAAATCGGTAGCTTGTAAACAATGAGAGAAAAACACACACACACACACACACACGTACAAATCAACTTGTTATCGACTCAACGCCCGCTGACTGGATCTCCGTCTGGCTGCGTGTGTTTACTTATTCATCGAGGTTGGAGAGGTGGGCCATTCTTTCTCAAACTCCAGGTCCTCCCCCCCCCCCCCCCCGCTGTCGGACAAGATGGGCGGACCCCCATTAAAGATGCATGACCAGTGAGTCGAGCTCAGAAACTCATCCCCCCCCCCCTCCCGGCTTTTGGTTGATGCCCCCCTCAAATATTCACGCCGCGTTACCGTAGCCCGGGGTTCCGATGTTTCGGCGGCGTAGGTGCTACATCCTCATCTGCCATGCAGAGGGAGGGATGGGTGGAAGGTTTGAGAGGCCACGGGGGAGGGGGGGGGGGTCGACACTTTCTTGTACATTGCCCCATAAAAATGTAGAAATAGGGCCAGAATGATTTCATTCAGGTGCCCTGTGTTGCGCCGCCTGACCTGTACTCTCTACACACCACACTTGGCATTCAGGGAGACACTCGCAGCATTAGAGGTAATAAGAGTGTTCGGGGGCAAACTGTGCACGGCAATGAATTCATGGAGACCAAAGGTGGCCTCTTTGAGTTGTTTTTTTTGTTCTTCTTCTTCTGCAAACCCCTTCGGGATGCGCTGCATGTCGACGTTTCTACACCCAAAAAAAAATACGTTTCAGTATTAGTCCGGTATCACCCTGGCAGAAAGACGCAGTGCCACGCAGGTTAACATCGTACAATGATTAGGTTAAGTTCAGGTGAACCACGGGGTTGTGTTTAAATAATAATGCAACTTGAACAGCTGTCCTCTGGGTGAAAGTCCTGCGTTTGTTTTCCGCCATCTTTAATGGACTTTCTTGCTTTTTGTGGTCGTCGTTATACAATGTAACGTTCAATAGCAGTCACCCTATATATACTACTTGCTTTGACTGAATGCAAAAAAAACTTCAATTCAACTCAATTTGCCTCAGATGGCTTTACAATCTGTACACATACGACATCCCTGTCCCAGGACCTCACATCGGGGGGGGTCATTTCCTGGGTTTTGCAGAGACGTACCATGGGGAGGAGGGTCTGGGGGGGGGGGGGGGGTCGTGATCCCACAGAATCTGAGACCAGCTGGTGAAACTGCCTTTGCTGTCTCTGATAGCCCCAGAGGGTGATTGAGTTTATACTGGGAACAAGTCGAGTGTCATTGTGTCCCGACTGTCAGCGGCTGAAGCGCTGTCAAATTCAAAAACGGCCTCATTTCTTTTCCATCTCGCTAAAGAGGCCGCCGGTTCGTGGTTTACTTCGTGTCACTCACGTTTCAAAAGGGAATAAACCGGGACCCTTTTTGGAATGTTGCAAACATGAAATATCACGATTGAGGAAAAGATTTTTAAACTAAGCTTAATAACAGACTCAAACTAGCTTAATGACTGTCTGTAATTTCACAATATTGTGTTTTGGTAATGAAGGCTGGTGTATAGACCGTGCCACTTAAAGGGGACTCGTTATGCTTATTTTCAGGCTCATACTTGTATTTTGGGTTTCTGGTAGAATATTTTTAGATGCTTTAATGTTGCATTATTTTTCTCATACTCTGTTTCTGAATTAACCTGCATTTACTGTCTAAAATGCTCCGTTTTAGCGCCTGTCTCTTTAAGAGCCTCTCCAGAAAAATGCATTTCCTGAAATGTGTTCCTATAATTGAAAAGTATAATAACACAAACAAACAACATCATTTCCGAGATGGGACAAGAAGATTTTAGTTGCACAAAGAGTAGCAGCTCCTGTTTTTTTAAATGAACATCTCTATTAAATGTTACGCAACACAGTAAAGACATATGGAGAGGAGATTTACAGTATACAGACAGTTTGCTTTGTACTTGAAGGCATCACTGTAACAGCTTTAAGTAGCTTCCACGCTGACACTTTGGATCAAGCTTCAGCCAAATTACTGTCCTCACTTCCTGGATCTCCTGGACCTCCTGGACCTCCTGGATCTCCTGGACCTCCTGGACCTCCAGGATCTCCTGGATCTCCAGAATCGCTTCTCTCTCTCAGGCCATCGGATGAAAGGCGGGCTGTTATTTTCAGTGGCCCATTAAACAAAAAAAAACAACGTGCGGTGATGCTAAACGTGCGAGGCGTGTCATTGAGAGTCCTTTCACCCCCCCGTCCCCCCAGTGCCGCCGCGGTGCTCATTTTCTCACCTTGTTTTATTCCCGGCCTCAGATTGGAGATGCATGGCCTATTATTGCCTTGTGTTCAGGAAGAGTGACAACGGGCGCTCATGCACGCGTCCCACCGCGGGCGAAGGAAAACCCACCAAAACGAGATGGATGTTCACCGACCCCCCCCACCCACCGCCACCCCCCCACCAGGGGCATTACGGATTCATAACGCCCCGGCAAAGAGGACGCAAACAAATGAAAGTTTTGCACACAACATGGAGAGCGACGAGGACGGAACCAACAACAACGATAACGAATGCGAACTAAACGGCGTCCTTTGACGTTCCGGGCCGACCTGAAACGAGGCTTTACCTTTTTTCAGTAAAAAAAAAAGAAATTATTATTATTTTGCCCCACTTATCAAACTGGGACAGAGTATCTCTCTCTCTCTCTCTCTCTCTCTCTCTCTCTCTGCGGTCACCACTCCTGTGAAATCATAAAGCAGAAAATCACCATCCATCTGACATTTTTTTTCTTCCGCTCGGTGGAAAATAGTGGCGATAACTCCTGACTGAGTTGGCATTTAGAAGTTGGACATTTTGGCGCCCGGGGGACGGGGACGGGGGGGAGAGCGGCGTGCAGGGAGGGGGGGGGGGGGGGGGGGGGGGGGACGGGACACAAGTTTTTCTCCTTCTTGTGGGAAGGATCTGCTCCATCGGTCACAGCTGCCGTTTCGGGCCGGTCCCCGGTGGGCGCGCAGACGTTCGGCGAAACCCCCACCCCTCCCCCCCCCCCGACAACACGGCGCGCGGCGGGGAGTCCTCTCGAAATAGAAGGCAATGATATGCATGGTGGGTCTCCTCGAGGAGCGAAGGGAACGCGCCGCGTGGGAGCGTATTGAAACATTGCTTTGGACACTCTGATGCTGCTGATAACTCCCATTGTCGACTCTGAAGAAGCGAGGACTCCCTTTGGATGCTTCCTATGCTTCCTATGCTTCCTTTTCCTTCCCCTGCGTCCACATCCTCCCATTACTATAAAAAAAAAAAAGCTCAAATCTCTCCGCTCCAGAATGCATCCACCCTCTCGTATCTTTTGTTGAGAGCAGCTCATTCAATCAGATTGTGATTCTAAAGAGAGATAAACATTCAAAACACGAGCAACTGGGCTCGCTTTTCATTGTTCTACCTGTGATTAAATGGAAGTATGTTTTTCCCCATAATCCGATGGCGGATGTGATTCATTCGCCAATAAGCTGTCCCGTGAACAAGGGTTATAAATGTCAGTTCAATCCCTTATTAGCTGAAACGGTAGAAGTACAAGGCCGGTCGCTTCATCACCGCCGGTGAGTTCTTTGCTCTCACGCATCAATGCAACACTAAATTATGATTTTTTTCTGGACTCCAAGTGTGCTTTATGTTTGCAAGGACTTTGATATTAGCGTGATTTTTCAAAAAGCCATCTGCTGGGTGAGAAACCTGCTCAGGATAAACGATTCGTACAATAACGCGTTCATGCAAATCAACATGTATGTATGTACGTGTGTAAGTCAGCTGATTAATGTGACAAACAGCTGTTCAAACCGCCGTGCATGACCCCGCAGTAATAAACCCTGAATGATAACTGTAGGCTGCAAGGCGGCTGTTGCAGAATATCAATACTTTGAACGCGGCTTATGATGAGATATTCCTTATGACATCAGACACAAACACAGGTCAGAACAGCTGCACTTGTTCGTCACCAGAATTTGATTTAAAATAGACTTAAACCTCAAGCCTCTAGAAATGAGACTTAACACATGTTTTAATGAGCAGAATCAGCCCAACAGTCACAATCTGATTTCTGTCATTCCACACTTAGCTTATTTTGTCATGTTCCCTTTGACATCTGATGTAAATCATTCTCTATTTGGTGCACCCCCCTCTTCAGACATCAAATAAGATTAACATGTGCTTTGGGTTGGCTAAAGGGACATTGATCCCCCCCCCCCCCTCCAGTAAATCATCATGAACCTCGATGAGGTTGAGAGAGAGAAAATTAGCCGGTGAAGGTGAACAAAAGAAGTCGGTAGTTTTCCTCTGTGATGTGTATAAATCACAGTCTTGTCAACAGAACGGCAGACCGTTCAATTAGACCCCCCCCCCCCCCCCTCGCCCCCTCGCCCCCGCGGCGATCCAATCAGGAGGAGAGCACCGGCTGGTTAATATGACCCGTCACGTCTGAGCTCCCTTATCTCCGGGTGATGCCGCTCAACGCCAAAGGCCGACCCTCGCGGCCGACTCGCTGCGATTGATTTAGAGAGCGCGGGGAGCCCCGCCCCCTTTTGACCAAAAAGTGCGTCGGTGGCAGAGAGGTGGCTTTCGAACTGCCGGCACCACTGACTGCTGACATTTAGCATCGGACAGCAATGTGGCCTGCGTGGGGGGTGGGTCGGGGGGGTGGGGTAAAGGTCAAACGCTAGAATGCTGTGAATGCTACTTGTTAAAAATGCTGACGCTCGTTACGCAATCAAGGCCTTTTTGTTCTCCCACTTTGTAACCGTGGACGCAGAGGAGGCCGGCCCGGGAGGCGGATGACATTTTACAGCCCGTGTCTTCCTGACGTGTTTACGAGCAGCAGAAGCTCTCGGGATCCTCGAGCTGCACCAACACCCCCCCCCCCCCCCCCCCCCCGCGCGGGCACCGCCGCCGCGTCCGCCATGAACAAACCCCACTCATCGAGGTGCCGGGTCTTGGCGCTCTCTCTCCCGGGTTGTACATCTCTCAAGAGATCGGCGCTGACAAATCTTCGGCTCGCCAGACACAAAATCCTGTTTATCTTCTGCGGCCTGTGAGCTCTGCGGTGCAGACAGAGTCTTAGACAACAAGAAGACGGACAGACAGGCTCGCGAGAAACAACAACAACAACAAAAACTGTCCGTGCCATCAACGCTCCCGACACCGGCTCAAACTCAGAAGAGCAGATTTGACTTTCACGTTCTCTCTTCGGCTCTGAAGTCTTGGAAGACTTCAAACTGCATCCTAGATGCATTTTTTTTTTTTTCGGTGTCTCAGAACCACTTCTTTTTTCTCACCCCGCAGGCGACTGATTTCACATGACCTTATCTGACCTGTGGAGGAGGTGTTGGTGGTGGGGGTGGGGGTGGGGGGTGCAGCGTTTAGAAGGCTGAAGAATCAAAAGCGTGTTGACAAAAGGGGTAAAAAATAAAAGTCTGGAGACCACTCCAGAGATCAGTGTTTCCGGTGAAGTGGCTTACACAGTGTAAGAAGGACTCGAGACAGAGGGATTACAGAGCATGAAACATGGCCGAAGAGGAATGTGTAACTCGGGGGGGGGGGGGGGGGGGGGGTAGGAAGAGAGAGAGAGAGAGAGAGATAGAGGGATGTGGCAGCTGTGGCAGGCTTTGTGAGCCAAGGTGCCAGTGGAGAGTGAGAAGGGGAGCGTTGATGGGCTCGCTGGGTGGAAAGGAGTGATGTGAGGCTAAGGTCGAGCAGATGGTGGCCGTTAATGAGGGTGTAGAGGTGTGTGTGGGGGGGGGGGGGGTGGGGGGGGCGAGTCGTGATGTTCTCTGGGCTGCAAAGGCCCAGCGCTGAGTTCAGGACCGGTGGGGGGAAAAAAAAGAAAAATTAAAGTGTGGGAGGTATGGACCCCGTGATGAGGGTTAGCCCGGTAGCTGTGTGCGACCTTTAACACTCACGCCCGTCACCGCGCCGTGACGTCTGCACTCGGCTGCACCGGCCAGTCACCGAAGGTGAGAACAATGTTCATACTCATTCACACTCATTTCCTCCAGCTCCTCTGGGTGCACTCGCTCCTGGAATATCTTTCTTTTCCTTACTTTCTTTTCCTTTCCCAGTGCCTTGACCTCGCCTTCGTTAGCGGGGTTGACGTTAAATGCATAATTAATAGGAAACAAATGAGTCTATGCTAATAAAGTGTGGCAAAACAGAGCGCCTATTTTTGTGGTCTTGGGGGCTTCACCGTTCACATAATTCGGGGGTAAAGTACAGCTGAGTTGAGCAGAATATGAGTAAGAACATGAGACGAGAGGAGCATTCATACGCTGGAGGAAATGGGTTCTCTCGCTGTAAAAGAACATATTCGCTATCCTCTAAATCTCTAAAGCCCCCGTAAGCAAGCTAGCCTAAAATATGTACGCGACGAAGAAGAAGAAGAAGAAAAAAAAAGGGACAGAAAATCAAATAAAGTAATGAAAGGATGTGTCCTAATCCGGCTTACATGTCACAATTTGCGTTGGCAGGAAGATGACTTTCACATTAACACGCTGATGGGATTTCCTATTGGTGCTGACGCTAATTCTCCGAGAAAGAAATCTTTCTTCTGCTAACATTCTGATCAGGTTTCTTGTTTGTGGACGGGGTGGTGGTGGTGGTGGGGGGGGGGGGGCGGGGGGGGGGGGAGGGAGGGGGTGGTTGTGCTTTATTAAGTCCCCCCCCCATCCTCCCTCTCCTCTTTCCGCTTCATTTCGCCGCGATGACAGTTGACAAGGCTCGCTGATTCTTTTTTTATTTTGTTGTCATTAACAGCTTCATACCGTCACCGGTACACAGGAAATGAGCGCTCGGTATCAATATTCCAGGACGACATCTCGTACACAATGCCATCTCACGTAGAGACCGCGGGGGGGGGGGGGGGGGGGGGGGAGCTATTGATCTGCTTTCATTATCATTATCGATCTACAAGCAGAATCCGAGGGAGGGAGGGGGGGGGGGGGGGCGGAGGGTTCAAAATCAACCACTACTTAAATTTGTCTAATCATATCGAGTTCCCACGCACTCGGCTGCCAAAGACCGTGGGCGAGATTGGACGTTTTCATCACCACCTCGTCGTGCAGGAAGGGGGGGGGGGGGGCGACCCGAAAAAAAATCTAATCATCGGGGCTCATCAAGGCGCCTGCTTGATTTGGTTTGTTTTTTTTCGTCCTCCAGGTGAATGTAAGGGAGAGTTAACAGGATTGTTGATCTTCATTTATGACACGGGCATCTGATATGCGGGCGTGCTCTCGTGGGGCTTTCGGAGTCAATACCGGTATCAGTTTAAAACCTTTCATTAAAGGCAGGTATAACACTTCGGCGGCCACCTTATTTTCCCCTCCATCTCGGAGGCTGCGAGGAGGAAAGTAAAAAAAGCACGAGCAAAAAGCCTGGGCTCCACGCGGGGGATAAAATCTATTCTCTATTATTGCACCACTGTTGCTCGAGGGCCCGTCGAGCTAAAAGGTAATGGCATTGCCTGTGATAAATTTATGGCTGAGCCGCTCTGTGTTCCACCGGGGGGGGGGGGGGGGGGGGGGGGGGACGTAACGGGCCGGGAATTGGAGCCATAACTGAAATGACAAATGACCCCCCCCCCCCCCACCGATGACGAATCAACAACGCGTCATTTACGATGTCTTCGGAATGAGTAAGTGCGCTCCGATGGCAGGCGACGCGTTGTGTATTTACACGGCGCTGCGCGGGCGGACGGGCTGTCGGGTTCGCCGTCAGAGCGTCAGAGTGATTGTGAGGAAGGGAACGCGCGGTAGCGCGGAGACGGTTTTTGGGTAAACCCAAACGGCTGGTTCACAGCGCCCCAACAGGTGAGAAGGGACCCCCCCCCCCCATTTGTTCTCTCCTTCTCGCCAACCCAGACGGTGCCAATTAATCAATACTCGCGGCTGAAGCAAGTTGGCAGTGTTTCAGCGGAGAGCTAAGCTAATAGGGCACTAAAATGGGCCCACATTTCCATCTTTTATAGAGCATAAGACCGTCTATTAAATCGGGACATGGCTCCTCCAGGACCTAACTTTTGTCATCACATACTAAATAATAATTGGTTTACCAAAGGTTAATTGCTCAATAGATACTTGGCCATTGGAATTTAATTGTGCCGTTAAACGCCTCGGTTGTAGCCCGTGCTTTTGTAATAGCTCATTTGACTTGGAATGAATGGAAACACCGCTCGGCTCCCCGATGACTCCTTAAAGTTGCTAACTGTTGCACAGACTTGACAGTGTGTGTGTGTGTGTGTGTGTGTGTGTGTGTGTGTACCGGTGGTTGATTCTCTAAATAACAATTAGGGTTTGCGAAGCTGAAAACTTTCTCAAACGCACTAACCGTCGTTAAAGTTTTTAACCGAGCACTTTCAATGCATTCGTTCTGTACCCCTCCGGCTTCTTTGCCTCGTCTTATAGTGGCGGTAAAGATACGCAAGTCAGCGAGATCAGCTGCACGTTGGGAGCCGTCTTCCCCTCGGCAGATATGGGTTGCATGATATATGGGAATGATGCACTCATTGTAATCTTTACTATTTCTCCTGAAAGAGAGTAGAATAGTTTTATTGAAGAATGACTACTATCAAAACTCTCCTTATTACATATATGTTCCTATAAATTCTTCATAATAAAAGCGCCCAGTTATTTAGATCTCGGGAGAGGAAATCATGTGTGTGTGTGTTTGTGTGTGTGTGTGTTTTCAAATCAACGTAGCTGAATGGTCAAAACTGCGTCCATTTGTATATGTATCCTTGCCATTGCGGCCGTTGCAGCGAGCTAACTTCCGTGAAAGCTAAACAGAACTCACTGAGTATCGACTAAACCGAGCAAGGGAGAAGTAACGTGTAAAATGTAACAGCTTAACTCTTCAACAAGCACATTGCTGTCGTGACAAACTCTGTTTGGCTTATTGTTCTGTAAGACGTGTAGAATTAAATCATGGCGGAGTTAGCCAAATAGCCTAGCGCTGGCCGGTCAGCTAGCTTGCGATGCTTTAACGCCACACAATGAGCTGAACAGCAGCGCCTGTTCTAACTCGCTCACTCCGGAGAAGGACACGTTAGCCACCTAGCTAAGTAGCCAGCCACCCGTCTCCGGTTTCCTTGCGACAATTTATGACCCCGCCGACACACGTTGCCACCGTAACAACAAACGGCGGCCGCCATTTTCTTTTTGAACTGGTCAAATGACCACAAGAAAGCGGTTCAACGTCCGTTCTTCTCTCTTCTAAGTGTCCTTGATTCATGCAGCAAAAGGTCACCGATTCTCTTCGAGTGTAAACAAGGTGTTCTCCTTCCCTCTGCCCTCCCTTGTCCTTCTGT